>NC_083223.1:4987893-5265393 GCF_032191835.1 Heteronotia binoei
GCGGGTGTGGCCTAATATGCAAAGGAGTTCCTGCTACAAAAAAGCCCTGGTGATACAATATAAACTCACCATCTGTAGCATTTAAAGTTTTCTTCCAAACTTGTTAGAAACCATAGCGACGTCTCTCTTGAGGAATTTGTGAACTTCGCTCTTTTGCCTCAGCAGATATGAAACTTAATGCCTTGAGAAATCATCCAGAAAGATTGAAAGATTCCCATTTCCACCATTTGACGTTCCATGTACTTGTCCGAGGACATCTCTGTGAATTAATTCTACTGGCCTGGTAGTACATTTCTTGGTTCGTGGTGGAAATGAGGGTCTAAATCAGGGGTGGTCAAACTTGCTTAACATAATAGCCTCAGAATACATATCAGATGCTGGAGAGCCACAAGACATGAACATCAGATGTTTGAGAGCTGCAAGGAAGGAAGGGAAGGAGGGAGGATGGAAGGGAGGGAGGATGGAAGGAAGGAGGAAGAGAGGGAGGGAGGGAGGATGGAAGGGAGGAAGAGAGGGAGGGAAGGATGAAGGGAGGAAGAAAAATAGATGGGAGAAGGAGGAGGGAGAGGTGGAAAGAAAGCAACTTTAACTTTGAAAACATTCTCTAAGCCTCCAGCTGCCTTGGCTAGGAAAAGTGAATTAAAGATACGAATGTCTTTTCCATCAGCCAACGGGGTGGGGGGGCTTGGAGAGCAACACAATATATGTGAAAGAGCCACATATGGCTCCTGAGCCACAGTTTTGGCCACCTCTGGTCTAAATCCTTTTAGTTATACAACACACACATTTGCTTATGGCACTGATGTTTCATGGTTTAACCTTAATAACTTTACTGAGGTTCTAAGGATTTTTTTTGTAGAAAAAGCCCAACAGGAACTCATATGCATATTAGACCATGCCCATGACATCACCAATGTTCCACGCAGGGTTTTTTTGGTAGGAAAAGCCCAGCAGGAACGCATTTGCATAGTAGGCCACACCCCTGATGGCAAGTCAGCTGGAACTGCGTTCCTGCTCAAACACTGCCCCCCCCCCCCAAGGTTCTTGTAGGATTACCTTTGAATTATGATGTCCTAGACATCTTTGCCATAGTTCCAGGCTCTCTTGAGAGCCAGTTTGGTGTAGCGGTTTAAATGTGCAGACTCTTATCTGGGAGAACCGGGTTCGATTCCCCACTCCTCCACTTGCACCTGCTGGAATGGCCTTGGGTCAGTCACGGCTCTCGCAGGAGTTGTCCTTGAAAGGGCAGCTTCTGGGAGAACTCTCTCAGCCCCACCTACCTCACAGGGTGTCTGTTGTGGGGGAGGAAGGGGAAGAGATTGTGAGCGGCTCTGAGAGTCTGATTCAGGGTGGAGGGCGGAATATAAATCCAATGTCGTCGTCTTCATCATCATCATCTTTCTTTTCTTACCCCTGGTGTACCTGCTCACCTTTTCCCTTTGTATGCTACATTAGGAGTATCGTGCTTTTTTTCTGTTTTGTTTTAATTGCCTCTCTGTTTTCTAGCCTGTGTGCTGTTCCTGTGCTTCTTAAAAGAAACTACGTTCACCGGGGGGCTCTCTGCAGTCCTTTGCAAAGTGACGCCTTCTGTTGGACTTCAAGCAATGCAAACATTGGTTTTCTTCCTTTCTGTTGCATATGTGACTCTATGGCTGCTATCACAACCACTAAATCATGCACTTTCAATTAGGGTTGCCAAGTCCCTCGCATACTCGGTGAGGGGCTTCACCCAGAAGTGACATCATCACACCGGCGACGTCGTGCAGCGGCCCCTCTAGGCATTTCCGGAAAAAAACTCTATGTTTTACTGGACGCTCTAGCCATTTGGGAGGGGAAAAACTCTATGGTACCTATTGTACCATAGAGCTTTCCCTCCCAAATGGCTAGAGTGTCCAGGAAAACCATAGAGTTTGCCTGGAAACACCTAGAGTGGCTACCGTGCGATGTCACCGGTGCGATGATGTCACTTCTGGGCAATATCATCGTGTCGCCGACGTTGGGGGAGGTTGGGCCGGCGGGTTTGGGTCCTCCTGGGTGGGGGAAACTGTGCCCAGACCAGAGACTTGGCAGCCGTCCTCTCAATCCACTTTCAATGCCCCTTTCCAACTGGGTTTTGCCAGTTCATACAGTAAAATCCTTTTGGAGAGTGCACTGAAAGCGGGTTGAAACTGCACAATTTAGTGTGTGTGATCGCAGCCTATGTTTCAACGTGGGGTGTTAGTCCCCGCCTGGTTCATTGGAGCCTTTTGGACTGAGTTTGGGGACTGGGAAACAATGGGAAGCAGGATCCAAACCCCTGCTTCCCCGGACCAATCGCCAGCCCCCCCCCCCACCCCCCCGCTGGTTCAATTGATCTAATGACATTCAAACACGGGAACTTGGGAGTGTATATAGTGGGCCCCGTTGATCCAGTGAGTAGTCTGAATCTAACTGGAGAGCCAGTTTGGTGTAGTGGTTAAGTGCGAGGACTCTTATTTGGGAGAACCGGGGTTTGATTCCCCACTCCTCCACCTGCAGCTGCTGGAATGGCCTTGGGTCAGCCATAGCTCTGGCAGAGGTTGTCCTTGAAAGGGCAGCTGGTGTGAGAGCCCTCTCCAGCCCCACCTATCTCACAGGATGTCTGTTGTGTGTGTGGGGGGGAGGTAAAGGCGATTGTGAGCCGCTCTGAGACTCTTCGCAGTGGAGGGCGGGATATAAATCCAATATCTTCATCTACCTCACAGGGTGTCTGTTGTGGGGGAGGAAGGGAAAGGAGTTTGTGAGCCGCTCTGAGACTCTTCGGAGTGGAGGGCAGGATATAAATCCAATATCTTCATCTACCTCACAGGGTGTCTGTTGTGGGGGAGGAAGGTAAAGGAGATTGTGAGCCACTCTGAGACTCTTTGGAGTGGAGGGCGGGATATAAATCCAATATCTTCATCTACCTCACAGGGTGTCTGTTGTGGGGGAGGAAGAGAAAGGAGATTGTGAGCTGCTCTGAGACTCTTCGGAGTGGAGGGCAGGATATAAATCCAATATCTTCATCTACCTCACAGGGTGTCTGTTGTGGGGGAGGAAGAGAAAGGAGATTGTGAGCCGCTCTGAGACTCTTCGGAGTGGAGGGCGGGATATAAATCCATATCTTCATCTACCTCACAGGGTGTCTGTTGTGGGGGAGGAAGGGAAGGAGATTGTGAGCGCTCTGAGACTCTTCGGAGTGGAGGGCGGGATATAAATCCAATATCTTCATCTACCTCACAGGGTGTCTGTTGTGGGGGAGGAAGAGAAAGGAGATTGTGAGCTGCTCTGAGACTCTTTGGAGTGGAGGGCGGGATATAAATCCAATATCTTCATCTACCTCACAGGGTGTCTGTTGTGGGGGAGGAAGAGAAAGGAGATTGTGAGCCGCTCTGAGACTCTTCGGAGTGGAGGGCGGGATATAAATCCAATATCTTCATCTACCTCACAGGGTGTCTGTTGTGGGGGAGGAAGATAAAGGAGATTGTGAGCCACTCTGAGACTCTTCGGAGGGCGGGATATACATCCAATATCTTCTTCTTCTTCTAACTGTTACCATGCTGTCACCTGAATAATGAGCTTTATGTATTCATTCATTTATTTATTGGATTTATATCCCACCTTCCCAGCCGAAGCAGGCTGAGGGCATCTCACAGCAATAAAACATCCAAACGCTTCATCCCTCCTAGAACTTGACAGCTAAAGTAGATTAAGCAATAAACAAGTCCAACAAGTCAAAACAATTTAAAACAATTTTGTTGCTAGCGTCATCCATTCCTATGTCATTCAGCCTTCATGGGTATCCTCTTAAAGGTAAAGGTAGTTCCCTGAGCAAGCAGTTGTTTTCGACTCTGGGGTGACGTATACTAGTATAAATTCAGTTGAAGGCAAGCCGAAATGATGTTGTCCCGCAAGGCTCTTACTTTTTCCGGAAGTTGGTTCCACCAATAGGGGGCCTCGATTGAGAAGGCTCTCTCTCTGGTGGTCTTCAATCTTGTGTCCCTGATCTAAGTACCCTCTGGGGAACATGTGGGGAGAGACGGTCCCGAAGGTAGACAGGTCTTCGGCCATATCACTTTGATCATTCAACCAAGCCTGTCCACGTATCGAACCCACTATTTAACACTTTCTCTGGGTGGGACTTGCTTTTTCAAGTTCTTTCGAGAAAAGTAACTTCAGCCCCTGGATGGGCGTAAGGATTTATGATGACAAGTGTAATTCAAGAAGCATTTGAAGGTAGATGCTGAGCTGGTATAATTGAGTCCACCTTTTGGTGATGTCTGGGGTGTGTGGCATATGCCAATAAGTTGTGCTAATGAGCTCCGGCATTTCTTTTTCTGCAAAAGGACCCCTGCACATGAGGAGGAGGAAGAGAAGAAGATATTGGATTTATCTCCCACCCTATACTCTGAATCTCAGAGTCTCAGAGTGGTCACAATCTCCTTTTAGCTCCCCCCCACACACATCCAACAGTCACCCTGTGAGGTAGGTGGGGCTGAGAGCACTTACAGCAGCTGCCCTTTCAAGGACAACCTCTGCCAGAGCTCTGGCTGACCCAAGGCCATTCCAGCAGGTGCAAGCGGAGGAGTGGGGAATCACCCGGTTCTCCCAGATAAGAGTCCACACACTTAACCACTGCACCACTACCCCAAACTGGCTCTCGGAGGAAATGTTTCAGCTTATTTCTGTGGCTGGCATACTAGTTTCCACAAAAACTGGGATTTCTTCTTTTTTTTTTTTTTAAACCTGACGAGTTCTCAAGCATACGAGTTTCGATCCGACATGGCAAATCGGTACAGTTCTCAGAAACCGGATCGTTTGATTCTGCTGCATCAGTTCATAATTTTATATCCTTTGCCCAAAGACTCGTGTACCACAGCAACGCAGCTACCCCTCTGGAATTTATTTATTTTTTTAAAGACAAAACTCCTGTGCAGTGCTCCAAAGTAATTATACCGCCGCCTAATGTCTCTAAAAAAACCAACAAAATTATGTGAAACGCGACGCCTCAATCAAGAGGCGTACCACGATAATTTCTGACGCCCTCAGCATTCCGCACCCTTTCATGGGGGATGACTCCAATTAGAATCCAATTAAAAATCCACGCTTTTAATGTGCAATTTACAAATGTACCAATTCATTCCATTAATAGCTGCAACCCTCACAGGTTCCGTCTCTGAGTTCGGAAAGTTGAAAGGGAAGACATTGGAGAGGCCGGGCGGTACGGGAGTCGGCCCTGTCTGCCTCTGAAGTTGAGGAAAGTAAACCTTTCTGGTTTCTAAGGGTTTCCAATTCTACCGGACCAGGTTATTTCAAGAAATAACTGGTGAGAGGATGGTGGCTCAGCGGCAGAGCCTCTAAGAACATAAGGTAACAAATGAGCATGGAATTGTGGCAAAGATGCCCAAGACATCATAAACCAAGGATGGCCAAACAGTAGCTCGAGAGCCACATATAGCTCTTTCACACATATTATGTGGCTCTTGAAAACCCCACCATCTCCTTGGTGAGTTTGGGGAAGGCATTTGTCTCTTTAAATCACTTCTCCAAGCCAAGCCAGTCGGCGACATAAAGAACATAAGAGAAGCCATGTTGGATCAGGCCAATGGCCCATCCAGTCCAACACTCTGTGTCACAGAAGAACATAAGAGAAGCCATGTTGGATCAGGCCCGTGGCCCATCCAGTCCAACACTCTGTGTCACATAAGAACATAAGAGAAGCCATGTTGGATCAGGGCAATGGCCCATCCAGTCCAACACTGTGTCACACAGTGGCCAAAAAGCCCAAGTGCCGTCAGGAGGTCCACCAGTGGGTCTAGAAGCCCTCCCACTGTGCCCCCCCCCCAAGCATCAAGAATACAGAGCATCATTTGCCCCAGACAGAGAGTTCCAACAATACTCTCTGGCTAATAGCCACTGATGGACCTCTACTCCATATGCTTATCCAATCCCCTCTTGAAGCTGTCTATGCTTGTAGCTGCCACCACCTCCTGTGGCAGTGAATTCCACATGTTGGAGAATATATATGTTTTTTTCCACCTATCCCTTCCCCCCCCCCCAATCTGTTTTCCTTCTTTCCCTCCTTTTCCTCCTTCCTTCCTACCCTCCATCCCTCCTTCTTTCCTTCCCTTCATCCTTCCCTCTCTCTCTCCCTCCCTTCCTTCCTCTCTCAAACATCTCTCAGACATCTGACATGTATTCTATGTAGCTCTTGTGTTAAGCAACTTTGGCCACCTCTGGGATAGAATGAGTCCAGGAGAACATTCAAGGCCAGTAAGATTTGGGGGGTATAAGATTTCTAGAACCAAAGCTTCCCAGATCAGGTATCCAAGGGAGCGTTGACGTTTGGAAGATCACACCTGCAAAACCCTGAAGGTCTCTGGGGGGCTCCTGGACTCCACTCTAGTCATGGTGATGAAATAGAACCTTCTCACCCATACTAGGTTTGCCACCTCCAGACTGGGGAATTCCTGGAGGTTTTGAGGGTGCTGCCTGGGGAGTAGGGTGGATTGCTAGTCCCCAGGTCCTGAAGGGGGATCTCCCAGGTTTGTGGGCTACTCCCAACTGTGGACCTGCTGGCCAGTTAGGGATGCCAGGTCCCCTGTGTCCTCCAGTGGGAGACTTTGGCGTGTGTGCTTTGCACGCATGCGACGCAATGATGTCCCCTGGAAAAGGTACCATAGAGTTTTGCCCTCCCAAATTGCTAGAGCATCTGGGAAAACCATAGAGTTTTCCCAGAAACACCTAGAGCAGTCGTGCGCGACATCACCTGGAATGGGTACCAGAGTTTTCTCTCCCAAATTGCTAGAGCGTCCAGGAAAACCATAGAGTTTTCCCAGAAATGCCTAGAGTGGCCACACGTAACGTCACCAGCATGGTGACATCACCCACAAGTGACGTCATCATGCCAGCGACATCAGGGAGGTTCCCCCCACTGGCCCAATGTGGGTCAGTGGGTTGGGAGCCTCCAGGGCGAGAACCCCTGCCTGGCCAGGGGGTTTGGCAGCCCTATGTTCATGTAATGACATTGCCCGGAAGTGATGTCATTGCATCAGGTACATCGCATGGAGACACTCTGTTTTTTGGGTAAAACTCTATGGTTTAAGCCCAGCTTTACCATAGAGTTTGCCCCCAAACCAGAGCATCCCTGATGGAATTACATCACTTATGGATGTAAGTGATGTAATGCCCCCCAGATCCATTCGCTGGAGCAACAAGGGGAGCTGGCAACCCTACTGAGGAGGTCCAGGTTGAGGACCAAAGGGACATCCTCAGGGAATAATGCCATAGAGCCCACCCTCTAAGGCAGGGGTCCTCAAACTACGGCCCGCGGGCCAGATGCGGCCCGCTGAGGACGTTCATGCGACCCGCCGGGTTATGGCAAAATCAGACCGGAAGAGACGTTCGACCTAAACTCGCGTTAGCAACGCACACTTCCGGCACTGGGCTGAGGCGGCGGAGACAGAGTGTGAGGTGATACTGAGGTGAGGTGAGTTCCCAGGCCGGGGTGTGTGGTGTTGGGAAGGGAGAGAGATGCAGAAGACGGAGAACTGACGGCCCACGGCCTTGTACAGTAACGGCAGTCTGGCCCTCCAACAGTCTGAGGGACAGTGAACTGGCCCCCTATTTAAAAAGTTTGAGGACCCCTGCTCTAAGGCATTCATTTCCTCCAGGACAACTGATCTCTGTTGTTATGTATTTGTTGTGGTCACTGTTTGTAGGCCTGAGTTTGAGGCAGGCAATCCTTGCAAATCAGGATCCTGAAGCCCATAAGAACTGGCCAAGGCATTTAACAACTTGTAACAAAGAGATGCAAATGAAGGATTCTGGAGTGAGCCAATAGGAGTAACTATTGCCTACTAGGGGGTGTGGCTAGACTTATATAATTCTCTCTGAGCCTATGTTTCTCTGTGACTGTTTCTTCTTGCGATAAAGTGTTCTTGGTCAATTCAGAGCTGCCTGAACTAACTTTATTTCAGCTGTTGCCTGGAGATGAGTGCTAATTCTGGGAGACCTCCAGGATCTACCTGGGAGTCAACAGCTAGTACCCTATTCTAGCCACCCACCTCTTAATCCAGGGGTGTCAAACATGTGGCCCAGGGACAGAATCAGGCCCCCAGAGGGGTCCTATCAGGCCCCCGATTAACTGACAGTCATCTGCTTCCTTCTCCCTCTCGCTTCCATCTGCGTCACAGCTTGCTTTTCCAGGCTTGCTCCAATTGCACAGGAGCTGCAGAGCAAAGTCTCTATTTTCTCCATTGGCTGAGGCTCTTCCTTTGGGGGAGGGAGAGCTTGCTTTGCCAGGCCCTCTCAATTGCAAAGCAGAGCTACTGAGCCAAGCCTCTCTTCCTTCTATTGGCTGAGGCTCCTCCCCCTCCTGGTCCCCTGGGGAAGGAAGGAAAGAGCCAAAGCTTCCTTCGCCCAGTTCCCTGGATCCCATGGGAGAGATACAAAGAAAGCACCTTTAAGACCAATGAGTGCTAATGTTTTAAGCATGTTTTAAGTTGTTGTTTTTTTTTAAAAAATCTTTAATTGTGTTTGTCTGTGTCCTTTATAAAGTTTATATCTTCTGCTAAAAAAAAAGGGTAAAGGTAGTCCCCTGTGTAAGCACCAGTCGTTTCTGACTCTGGGGTGACGCTGCTTTCACAATGTTTTCATGGTAGTCTTTTTGTAGGATGGTTTGCCATTGCTTCCCCAGTCTTCTACACTTTCCGACGAGCAAGCTGGGGACTCATTTTACCGACCTTGGAAGGATGGAAGGCTGAGTCAACCTCGAGCCGGGCTACCTGAACCCAGCTTCCGCCGGGATCGAACTCAGGTCGTGAGCAGAGCTTAGGACTGCTGTACTGCACCTTTACCGCTCTGCTCCACAGGGCTCTAATATCTTCTACTAACTAATCTTAAATATGGCCCGGCCCAACATGGCCCAGCAAGGTCTCATTTATGTCAGATTCAGTCCTCATAACAAATTAGTTTGACACCCCTGTCTTAATCACCTCTCTCCCCTGATGCTTCTCGAAGAACCGAGCAGAACTTTATTTGGGACTGTCAAATCCTGGCCAACTCCATCTCAGCTGTGCCCTTCTAAGTGGCTTCTCCGTACATAATTAAATCTCGTCGGGTTCTTGGTTTTACGAGAAGCCAACTTGGCATTTGCCAACAGCGCTCGGAAGAGATGACACCGGCTGGAACTGACATCTCGACAGTGTCGGATCGGGGTAGGGGGGCAGGTGCTCAAGCATAAATGGCAGCAGGTTTATCATCTGGAAAGACCCCCGAGAGAATTCCCTCCCCTCTTCTCTGGTTTCAGTGCCTCGCCCATCCCTGCGATGACTGCGCATCTGAAATGTCAGGTGTTCTTTCAGGTTTTTTTGTGCGTGATTTCCAGAATCTGAAACATCATGCCGTCGACGCTGTCAATTTTATCTGTGTGAAACGAGAAAGCAATCAAACGAATGTAACTGAGACCGGTGGCAAGGAGGCTCGTTGAAAAATCACTCGAATAAGCAAAAGGGGGCATTGAAAATGAAGGGAAATGTTACTGCCAATCCCCAGGTGGGGGCAGGGGATCCCCCGGTTTGGAGGCCCTCCCCCCCGCTTCAGGGTCACCAAAAAGCAGGGGTGGGGGGAGGAAAATATCTGCTGGGCGTTCTGTTATTCCCTATGGAATCCCTTAGGGTATAATGGAGAATTGATCCATGGGTATCTGGGGCTCTGGGAGGGGCCTGTTTTTTAAGGTAGAGGCACCAAATTTTCAGCATTGCCTCCGGTGTCTCTCCTCAAAACAGCCTCCAAGTTTCAAAAAGATTGGACCAGGGGGCCCAATTCTATGAGCCCCCAAAAGAAGGTGCCCCTATACTGTATTATTTCCAATTAATTTTAAAGGTGTGCGGTCCCTTCAAATGATATAGCCAGAACTCCCTTTGGAGTTCAATTATGCTTGCCACACCCTTGCTCCTGTCTCCACCCCCAAAGTCTCCTGGCTCCACCCCCAGATTTTTCTTCAATTGGACCTGGCAACCTTATACCGCCTATACATCTTGTCTAAACAAGGACGAAGAGCCCAGAAAGCTCTCCTATAGCCTTATTGAACGGAGGAAAGGTCTCTGGTTTCTGCCTTCAGTTTAGAAAGCAGCTTCAGGCGCTGGAAGGCATGGCAGAAACCGCCAGCATCAGCAAAGCTGCAGAAATCCTCGAGGTTTTGCGTTAAGAACTCGACAGGGGAAAAGATACTCGGGAGTTCTCTTTCAAGCTGAAGCTGCAGACAGCTTTGCAGGGAGGCTTCCGGACTCAAAAAGCACCAGGGAAGAGATTAAGGCTGAGAGCGATGAAGGAAGACAGAAAGTCAGCTCTCGAGCCCAAGGCCTTTCCTGACGGTATACGGGTGCCCGCTTTAGTTGATTAATTTAAGCGAAGATGTCGGGGTGAAAAGTCACCCCGGCAGGCAGGGCACATAGAGGAGTGCATAATAATGATGCCACCTGCACATTAGCCCTCAAAGCACAGTTCACTGTCACCTTCACCCAAAGGGTGATTAACACATAGAATTCACTGCCACAGGAGGTGGTGGAGGCTACAAGCACAGCCAGCTTCAAGAGGGGATTGGATCATAAACATATGGAGCAGAGGTCCATCAGTGTCTATTTGTTGTTGCTCTTGTTCAGTCGCACAGTCGAGTCCAACTGTTTGCGACCCCATGGACAAAGTCACGCCAGGCCCTCCTGTCTTTCTCCATCCTCCAAAGTCGGCTCAAATTCGTGTTTATTACATCAATAATAACGCTGTCCAGCCATCTCATCTTTTGCCGTCCCCTTCTTCTTTTGCCTTCTGTCTTTCCCAGAATCAGGGTCTTCTCCAGTGAGTGCTCCCTTCTCATTGGGTGGCCAAAGTATTGGAGCTTCAGCTTCAGCATCTGACCTTCCAGGGAACAGTGTGGGTTGATTTCCCTTAGGACTGACTGATTTGATCTTCTTGCAGTCCAAGGGACTTTCAAGAGTCTTCTCCAGCACCACAGCTCAAAAGCATCTATTCTTCTGCGCCTGACCTTCCTTATGGTCCAGCTCTCACAGCCATACGTTACTACTGGGAATACCACTGCTTTGACTATATGGACTTTTGTTGGCAGGCTGATGTCTCTGCTTTTTATTATACTGTCCAGATTCACCATAGCTGTCTTCCCAAGGAGCAAACATCTTTTAATTTCAGCTATTAGCCACAGCTTATTCTTTGAACTCTGTCTGGGGCAAAGATGCTCTGTATTCCTGGTGCTTGGGGGGGGGGGGGCAAAAGTGGGAGAGCTTCTAATATCCTGACCCCACTGATGGACCTCCTGATGGCGCCTGACTCTTTTGGCCAGTGTGTGTCACAGAGTGTTGGACTGGGGGGGCCATTGGCCTGATCCAACATGGCTTCTCTTATGTTCTTATGTGACACAGAGTGTTGGACTGGATGAGCCATTGGCCTGATCCAACAGGGCTTCTCTTATGTTCATATGAGACACAGAGTGATGGACTGGAGGGGCCATTGGCCTGATCCAACATGGCTTCTCTTATGTTCTTATGTGATACAGAGTGTTGGACTGGATGAGCCATTGGCCTGATCCAACAGGGCTTCTCTTATGTTCATATGAGACACAGAGTGTTGGACTGGATGGGCCATTGGCCTGATCCAACATGGCTTCTCTTATGTTCTTATGTGACACAGAGTGTTGGACTGGATGGGCCATTGGCCTGATCCAACAGGGCTTCTCTTATGTTCTTATGTGACACAGAGTGTTGGACTGGATGGGCCACTGGCCTGATCCAACATGGCTTCTCTTATGCTCTTATGTGACACAGAGTGTTGGACTGGAGGGGCAATTGGCCTGATCCAACATGGCTTCTCTTATGTTCTTATGTAACACAGAGTGTTGGACTGAATGGGCCATTGGCCTAAACCAACAGGGCTTCTCTCATGTTCTTATGTGACACAGAGTGTCAGACTGGATGGGCCACTGACCTGATCCAACAGGGCTCCTCTTATGTTCTTAAGAACATAAGACCAAAACATATAAAGCAGACAGATGGAAATCTCCATCATGCCACTGTGGCCACATAGGAGAAAGTCATTGAAAAAGTATGATGGAGACCGATTTCCATAGGGTATAATTGAGAATTGATCCAGAGGTATGATGGAGACCAAATTGATCCACAGAATTTGCTACTGCCTCGCTTTCCACAATGGAGCCCATGAAAGCAAGACATTCATTTTATCAACCCAAGTACTAAAACAAAGCATTGTACTCTGGGGGGGAAGGAATCCTGTGGTGTGCATTCTTACATATTTTCTTTGATTTGAAATATCAACCCACCTCATTTGTTATTTATCGTATAGCTGATTTGCACACAGGAAACATATAATAATATAACATATGAAACCCAGTTGATACAACAGGTATGCAGACCGATTGGGCAACACACCCACCCACATCCAATACTGATTTGTAAAATTTCAGTCCACTCAATTGCAGCTGGGAAGAGTTCGAAGAGCTCCAACACATCTCCCTGGAAAGCACGATGCTCACATTCCTGTGATCGATGGAAAATACTTTGGCAGGCTGCGCCACAATCGCATACAGGTCCTGACACGTCTCCCCATTTAAACAACAGATCAGCACAACTGCCCAATCCCCTTCGTTTCCTATTCGCCATCTTCCATACTTTATGTGGCAAGTCCAATCCTGAGGGCTTCAACAAAAGTGATACACAAAGAGAAGCTTTCTGGATCAATAAAGAAAGCTGGGAGTTCGGCTGCCAATGTGTTGGACTTTGACCGTGGAGACCTGAATTTACTCTGTGGCTCAGTCATTCCTGGAACACCCTGCAGCGAGGCACTGTGATTTCACCCTGACTGCCCATCTGGAACTCAGGACTCATAATTACTGACCAGCGAGATAAACCATACTGGAGAATTTGGCCTCTAAAGCTATTATGCATGGTGATTATGAACGTCACAGATTGGTTTGCTGTATATGAAAGCAGTTATGAAAGTGACATTCCTTGAGGATGGAAGAATGTTTTTCCTGCCTTTTACGAGACTAAAACGGATTTGAGTTGGCTCTCTCCTCACACGGATGGTTAACTTTGGAAGACATTGCTTCTGATGGTTACATAATAGCTGGGGTGGAATTCTAGCAGGAGCTCCTTTGCATATTAGGCCACACACCCCTGATGTAGCCAATCCTCCAAAAGCTTACAAAAAAGAGCCTTGTAGGCTCTTGGAGGATTGGCTACATCAGGGGAGCGTGGCCTACTACGCAAAGGAGCTCCTGCTAGAATCCCACCCCTGGTTATGTGACTCTTCTCCATTTGCAACAGCCATCTTGAGAGACAGGTCGGCAAACAGCTCTAGCTCAGAAAGAACAGAACTCACACCTAAGCCACGGAGCATGGGAGACTAAATGGAAAACAACGACGCTTCCTTCTGGAAGATAGGAAAGAGAAAGGTGACTCCCACTAGTAGTAGGAAACCTAAAAAGGTTACTATGTAATTAAAGGGCCAAACATTAAAAACAAAGTGTAAACAAATCATAAATCAACATACATGTATTTATTGTAGGAAGCTAAAACCATTTAAGGGCCCATCATAAGTCTCTATCCTATGTACAATCATAAAACCTCAATGGGCACCCACTCAACTTGACCATACTTACTTACTTTTCTGACCTCTGAAGAAGACCAGTCCAGGTCGAAACGCGTCTGGTCAAGTTGAGTGGGTGCCCATTGTGTTTTTATGATTGTACATGGGATAGAGGCTTATGATGGGCCCTCAAATGGATTTAGCTTTCTACAATAAATACATGTATGTTGATTTATGATTTTTTTTACACTTTTTTAAATGTTTGGCCCTTTAATTGCATAGTAACCTTTTTAGGTTTCTTATTCCAGTATTTGGGTTACTGCCACAGCAGGTGATGGTGGCTACAAGCATAGCCAGCTTTAAGAGGGGATTGGATAAAAAATATGGAGCAGAGGTCCATCAGTGGCTATTAGCCACAGTGTGTGTGTGTATATATGTATCTGTATATATATATATGAGTGTGTGTGTGTGTATACACACACACATATATTGGCCACTGTGTGACACAGAGTGTTGGACTGGATGGGCCATTGACCTGATCCAACATGGCTTCTCTTATGTTCTTATGTAACACAGAGTGTTGGACTGGATGGGCCATTGGCCTGATCCAGCATTGCTTCTCTTATGTTCGCTTAGCCATGAGGAATAGATGGAAGGCTCTCTCTGGGGAAGTGATGCTCTATATTCTTGGTGCTTTGGGGGGGGGGGGGCAACAGTGGGAAGGCTTCCAGTGTCCTGGCTTCACTGGTGGACCTTCTGATGGCATCTGTTTTTTTGGTCACTGTGTGACACAGAGTGTTGGGATGGATGGGCCATTGGTCTGATCCAACATGGCTTCTCTTATGTTCTTATGCGACCCAGAGTGTTGGACTGGATGGGCCACTGGCCTGATCCAACATGGCTTCTCTTATGTTCTTTTGTGACACAGAGTGTTGGACTGGATGGGCCATTGGCCTGATCCAACATGGCTTCTCTTATGTTCTTATGAGACACAGAGTGTTGGACTGGATGGGCCATTGGCCTGATCCAACATGGCTTCTCTTATGTTCTTATGAGACACAGAGTGTTGGACTGGATGGGCCATTGGCCTGATCCAACATGGCTTCTCTTATGTTCTTATGTGACACAGAGTGTTGGACTGGATGGACCATTGGCTTGATCCAACATGGCTTCTCTTATGTTCTTAAGTTTCTTTCCCTTCTTTATTTTTCTTTCTCCACTAGTAGTAGGCAATGCATAAAATACCTGGATGAGGGGGGGGGGGAAATCCTCTTAGACATCTTGTCTTCTTTCTTCCTAAGAACTATCTCTCCCCCCTGAGCTCCATTGCAATGGCCGCCGTGCCTCTGAACAAAGGGGAGAAACCCCAAACTGTGAATCTGAGGTTGTGAATGATTTTTAATTTTGAGAATAAGCAGACCCTATCCTTATTCTAACCAGAGCTCTTTTTGGTAAGCTTTTGGAGGATTGGCTACATCAGCAGAGTGCAGCCTAATATGCAAAGGAGCTCCTGCTAGAATTCCACCCCTGCGTAGTAGACAGGGTTTGGTTTTTGTCCCTGTTCTGGTGAAGAGAAAGAGGACATTTCATCGGGAACAGACTGGGTGGTGTGTCGGACAGCCAATCGGGGATAAGAGGGGTATCAGCAAACTCTCTCATGCTTCTTCTCCGGAGAGCAGAAATATCACTCCTTGCCTCCAAACACCTTCTTGGCTCCTTGCATTGCCAGCTTTTAAGCCAAATGGCAATCAAACCGTTTGTGCCTCGGAATTAAAAGGGGCCCTGAGGCGACGTTAGAACCCACCCTGTCCCTCGGGGAAGAGTAATTCTATGAGGAGATCAGCTCTGTGCTTGGCCCTAAGGAGCATCGCTAAATGGTTTTCTGGGCTGCAGCAGAGACAAGCCGGGCTCTCCGTCATAAGCCATGCAGAAGGAACTGTGGCATCTGCTGACTGACAAAGAAGTCATCGTCTCTAAAGAGGAGGAGGAGGAGGAGAAGAAGACTGTAGATTTATACCCCGCCCTTGTCTCTGAATCAGTCTCAGAACAGCTTACAATCCCCTTTATCTTCTTCCCCCCACAACGGACACCCTGTGAGGTGGGTGGGACGGAGAAAGCTCTCCCAGAAGCTGCCCTTTCAAGGACAACCTCTGCCAGAGCTATGGCTGACCCAAGGCCATTCCAGCAGGTGCAAGTGGAGGAGTGGGGAATCAAACCCGGTTCTCCCAGAGAAGAGTCTGCACACTTAACCGCTACACAAAACTGGCTTTCCCTCAAGCTGTCCCTTGGAGTCTATTTATCTGCAAGCTTCTTCCAGCACTGTGTGTGTGTGTGTTTGTGTATTAGGGTGTGTATGTGTGTATTAGGGTTGCCAGTCCAATTCAAGAAATATCTGGGGACTTTAGGAGTGGAACCAGGAGACATTGGGGTGGAGCCAGGAGCAAGGGTGTGACAAGCATGATTGAACTCCAAAGGTGGTTCTGCCCATCACATTTCAAGGGACTGCTTTAAAAATGCCTTCCCTCCATTGGAAATAATGAAGGATAGGGGCACCTTCTTTTGGGGCTAATAGAATTGGAACCCCTGGTCCTATCCCTTTGAAACTTGGAGGGTATTTTGAGGAGGGGCACCGGATGCTATGCAGAAAATTTGGCGCCTCTGTCTCAAAAGACAACCCCAAAAATCCCCCTGTTGGGGGGATGAGGGGGCCTGGCAACCCTACATTTTATACATATATGCAGGACCTTTTTTGTAGCAGAAACGCCTTTGCATATGAGGCCACACCCCCTGATGTAGCCAATCCTCCAAGAGCTTACAGGGCTCTTAGTGCAGGGCCTATTGTAAGCTCCAGGAGGATTGGCTACATCAGGGCTGTGTGACCTAATATGCAAAGGAGTTCCTGCTTAAAAAAAAGCCCTACATATATGTACTAGACCAGGGGTGTCTAACATGCAGCCTGAGGGCTGGATCCAGCCCCTGGAGGGCTCTTATCAGACCTGTGAGTCACTCACTTCCATCTGCTTCCTTCTCTCTCTCTTGCTTCTTTCTGCATCACAGCTTGCTTTGCCAGGCTTGCTCAATTGCACAGGAGCTACAGAGCAAAGCCTCTATTTTCTCCATTGGATGAACAGCACATAAAATGTTTTATGCACAAAAGTGCACAATGCCCAGCCATTTCACGTTTTCTCCTGACTCTTGGGCTCAAAACACTTACCATGAGATTTCAGTAATGAATGCCAATAAATCAAAAGTAGGTTTGCAGCTTAACAGGCACACACCTGAACACCTGAGCAGCATACTCAAGATTGCTACAGCACAGACCTTGTCTCCAGATTTCGATGCAATAATTCAGAGCGAGAAGTGTCAGTGGTCAGAAACGGTTAAATAAACAAAATATTGCAAGAGTGCTAATCTTTTAAGTGTGTTTTATTTTAAGTTTTTTTAAAAAATCTTTAATTGTGTTTGCCTGTGTTCTTTATAAAGTTTATATCTCCGCTATCTGGCATTACATTTTATGGCACACATGTCCCGGCCCAACCCGGTCTCATTTATGTGAGATCCGGTCCTCATAACAAATGAGTTCGATGCCCCTGTGCTAGAGGGTGAGAACTTGGGTGCAAAGTTGCTGGAGCAGTTCAGCTTGCAGAATGGCTGTTCTGTGGTGGAAGCAGGGGTCGTTTTGTAGAAAAATAGGTGGCGGAGTTCATTAGCATAACTCATTAGCATATGTTCCTCCCCCAGCCAAATGCAACCCAATGCAAGAAAGGAAAGCCCTGGGTGAGTGAGGCCTGCTTGGGCTGGCTAGAGATCCAGCCAGCCCAAGCAGGCCTCGCTCGCTTGGGACTCTCCCACGCCACTCCCCTCCCAGTCAAAAGGCCAGCAAGCCACCCACCGCCCAAAATCTTATAAGAAGGGTAGAAAGGGTGGAGTGGGCTTCTCCAGGGGCCATTCCCATTTTGTCTGATGAAGTCTGCTTAAGAGCATAAAAAAGCTTACATTTTAAATAAAACTTAGTTGGGCTTAAAGGTGCACTTGTCTACTGCTTTGTTCTATTGCTTCAGACCAACACGGCTGCCTACTGGAATAGATCCCTCTTTGAGAAAGTATCGGAAACAGGACATCAAAAGAACGCTGGCAATTGGCTCCGACAGAGGTGGCTGTGGGGGTGGAATTCTAGCAGGAGCTCCTTTGCATATTAGGCCACATCCCCCTGATGTAGCCAATCCTCTTAAGAGCTTACGAAAAAGAGCCTTGTGAGCTCTTGGAGGACTGGCTACATCAGGGGGTGTGGCCTAATATGCAAAGGAGCTCCTGTGAGAATTCCACACCTGGGTGGCTGCAAGAAGTCCGTTTGAACTACGTGAGGAATGAACTCCTATAGCACTTTCGGCGTACAAGCACTTCTATTCCATTGATGGTTTGTTGTAAATTTTCCCAATTGCGATACCTGTAGAACATTGCGTTTGAGCTAATTGCTGGATGTTGTACCATATGGATTGGGCTGTGAGTGTGATGGTGTGAAACGCTGGAGTGGATTGTGGTTGGTGGATCA
Source organism: Heteronotia binoei (assembly GCF_032191835.1). Taxonomy (NCBI): domain Eukaryota; kingdom Metazoa; phylum Chordata; class Lepidosauria; order Squamata; family Gekkonidae; genus Heteronotia; species Heteronotia binoei. The sequence continues at coordinate 5,006,060 of NC_083223.1, forward strand.
CGCCTACTACTGCGATTGTGGGTATGCACTCTAAAACGTTGTCAACAATATTTTTGTATTCTTTTAAAATATTTGTTGAATATATTGAAAATATATAATATTCTTCATGGTTTACATACAGGGTTGCTATCTCTTCCGTGAATCTCTTCCTTGTGTATTGTTGTTCCACCTGGAGGTTGGCAAGGTTGGGAAAGCAGAAGAAGACGACGACTGCAGATTTATACCCCACCCTTCTCTTTGAATCAGAGACTCGGAGCAGCTCACAATCGCCTTTACCTTCCTCCCCCACAACAGACACCCTGTGAGGAAGGTGGGGCTGGAGAGGGCTCTCACAGCAGCTGCCCTTTCAAGGACAACCCCTGTGATAGCTATGGCTGACCCAAGGCCATTCCAGCAGCTGCAAGTGGAGGAGTGGGGAATCCAAGTCGGTTCTCCCAGATAAGAGTCCGCACACTTAACCATTCCACCAAACTGGCGAAGAAGAAGACTGCAGATTTATACGCCACCCTTCTCTTTGAATCAGAGACTCGGAGCAACCTACAATCTGCTTTACCTCCCCCCCACACAACAGACACCCTGTGAGGTAGGTGGGGCTGAGAAAGCTCTGACAGAAGCTGCCCTTTCAAGGACAACTCCTGCGATAGCTATGGCTATCTCAAGGCCATTCCAGCAGCTGCAAGTGGAGGAGCGGGGAATCAAACCTGGTGCTCCCAGATAAGAGTCTACGCACTTAACCATTACACCAAACTGGCTCAGCAGGGATGTCCTACTCTTTCAATTTCACTCCACTGCTAATTCTTCATCTCCAACCCAAGATGCAGTCAATCCCTTCTCCCCATCTCAAAGAAGCTGAGCACAAAAACTCAACAACTGCATCCATTTACACTAAAAAAACATCAACGAGAAATCCCTGGAAGTCAATAAGGACAAAACAGATACAGTAGAAAAGAAGTAAAGAAGGCTAGTTGGTTTATATGACGATAACTCAACACAAGAAGATGTAGGATGTTGTTTTAAGAAGCACTAAGAACTCATAGACTGACTTTGGGCAAAGAGAACCAAAACTGTGCAAGAAGATCCCAGCGAAATCATCTGCAAAGCAAGAGACGCTAATGGGCTGCCATGATTTAGTATGCCAAATTTTTGCCTTGGAGAATCTAGTGACACTTGGATGTCTGAGCATTTCCCTCCCTTGTGTTTTCTTCTGGAGGCTTTAATTGTACCAGAGTTTTGACTGACTGTTTGGAGTTCTGAATTCCCCAGGAGAGCCATTATCATTTAGGCCTTTGAGCAGTAAGAGAGAGAGTCCACTCGGAACTGTCCCATGAGCGTGGTTTGGTTGCTTTTCCTGGGCCTTCTCTTACGAACGCGGCGTAAATTGCTTCATTCGCTCAGCAAATAAGAGGATATAAAGGGAATAGGGGGCTATTTGTTTTCCAGGAAAGTTTCTCAGGCCTCATGCGAAGGTGTATTTAAAGTGGACAACACTGTGTTGTGGAGCCCAAAACTATCTTCAGAACCAGAGCTGCGATTGCTGTGAGAGATTATGAGGGAAAATAAAAAAAAGTGTTCACAACAGAGAGACTGAGAAAATACGCAGAGCCCCTCAAAATATCTGTCTTTGGCATGCGAAATTTCCTGAGGCATCTTGTTAAGGGAAAAACTGGATGAAGCGTTTGGAAACTCTCCATGAAGAGCCAGGCTCGGTTCTGTAGAGTTCTCTTCAGATAGCCAGACAATTCTCTGGAATTCTTTGAGAGAAAATCTCTCTCTGTAGTAGTAACACACAACTACGTGTATCATACCCTCCACTCTTTTACACATAAAGGATGTTAAACGTGACATCTTACAATATTTCCATATTAAGTAACTACAGAGAATATTTTGGCAAGCATGCTTAATCTCGAATGTTCAATTTTAATCAGCTTGAACTATGGCCTGTCTTACTGTGAACTGAAAACCACCAATCAATTCTGCTTTATCTTTTCTCCCCCCCCCCCCCCCCTGTTTTTCTTACCCAAGGCAATGCCTTTTGTAAAAGGGTATTTATTTTTAATGGATTTTTTAATGAATTTTTCAGTCAAGCTATTAATAATGCCATTAATTATAGGCAGCTTATATTAAAGTGCACGCCGGCCTCTTAATCCTGACCCCCAGCAATTGGCTCGCAGCTAATCCAGCCTGGTGTTTGGTGGCGAGGGGCAGGCCTCAGCCAATGACTGCGAGGCGACGCAATTGGAAGACAGAACTAAAGGATAAGACGGGCGCGTTGGAAGGGAATAGAATTTTTTAGTGTATACGTTGCCAGAGGGGCTGAAGTTTTAAAGCCAGATGATACGTGAGTGCAGTGGGGATAATCCCAGAGATGCGGCGCAAGCACTTTAACAAGAACTTCCCCCAGTGGAAGGTTTTTGCTCTGCCTTCCAGGGTTGGCCCGCATGATAACCCCACAGGAGTTCGACGTTGGCTTACCTGGGGCGGTTTCCGTGAGACGGCCTGGCCTACTTCAGTCAGTTCTTTGGCGCCCACCAGATGGATGACGGAATCCGGCAGGACAGTTTCTCTCGCCTTGGCTCATTTTTACCGGAGTGCCAGGGAAAAGGTGTTAATTATCAGCAGGTCTAGAGATAACTGAGGTGATGATTTCCCAGCCAGAGAAATAGATTGCTCCCTCTGTGAGGGGTGAAGAAATCGGGACCTCCCGATTTTTCAGAGCTTGGTTTGTTTTCTATACCTTGCGAAAGGGTGTTTTGTATACCTTTATTTTTTTTTCTTCCGTTCAGTGAATGGGAAAGGTTTTTCAGAATGGCAAAAAGGATGTGTCGAATTAACATTTTCCTTCTACGGGTAAAGAGCTTCCAGGCATTCTACGACATTTGCATCCCACCCTTTCTTCAAAGATCGGTGACGTACGTGATTCTTGTCTCCTCTGCTAGTGAAGACTTCTTCAGGACTTTATGTATTCACTTTATTTTATTTTATTTTATTTATACCCTTAACCCTCTCTCCACAGGTACTCAGGGCAGCTTACAATACTGTAAAAGCAGGTCTGCTTTGAATTCTACTATGGTCTACTCTGTTCTGTTTGTTTGCTTATTCACAGCCTAAGCCAGCATTCAAAGCAGTAAAATCAAACAAAACTAAAACTGAATGACCATAAAATGATACATAAAAGGCATAAAATACTGTTGTATAACTACAAATATAATGGAACCTATGGTTTACTCTAAAAGGCTTACTCACAGGAAAGCATCCTTCGGATGGCTCTGCCAAAAATACAATAAATACAAATGCAAGCTGTGAAAACTTTCTGGTTTCCAAGAAACTCAATGGCTATCCCAAATCATAACTTTGAGGAAATGGGAATACCTTTGGATTTATATAAAGAGCTCAAAATTGGGGTATGATTCTAAACAAGTTAAGGGGAAAAAAATAAAGAAATCGCATTGGCCTGATGAAGGTGTTGGATTATGAATCTTGCCAAAAAGATCGTTGGCCTCGGGGTGGAATTCCAGCAGGAGCTCCTTTGCATATTAGGCCACATACCTAGGGTTGCCAAGTTCAATTCAAGAAATATCTGGGGACTTTGGGGGTGGGGCCAGGAGACTTTGGGGGGTGGAGCCAGGAGATATTGGGGCGGAGCCAGGAGCAAGGGTGTGACAAGCAGAATTGAACTCCAAGGGAGTTCTGGCCATCACATTTAAAGGGACAGCACACCTTTTAAAATGCCTTCCTTCCATAGAAAATAATGAAGGATAGGGGCACCTTCTTTTGGGGCTCCTAGAATTGGACCCCCTGGTCCAATACTTTTGAAACTTGAGGGGATTTTGGGGAGAGGCCCTAGATGCTATACTGAAAATTTGGCACCTCTACCTCAAAAAACAGCCCCCCCAGAGCCCCCGATACCCGTGGATCAATTCCCCATCATTCCTTTTGGGAATTGTTCATGGAGGTGCATAATGGCTGTGGGGGTGGGGCTTCCCCCGCCGGCCAGCTGGCTGGGGGAGGGGGGAAGCCTGTAAAACCAGAGGATCCCCCGCTGGGACCTGGGGATTGGAAACCCTACACATACCCCTGATGTAACCAATTCTCCAAGAGCTTGCAGGGCTCTTAGTGCAGGTTCTGTTGTAAGCTTTTGGAGGATTGGCTACATCAGGGGTTGAGGCCTAATCTGCAAAGGAGCTCCTGCTAGAATTCCACCCCTGATATTAGGCCACACCCCTGATGCAGCCAATCCTGGCGCTTACAGGGCTCTTAGTGCAGGTTCTGTTGTAAGCTCTTGGAGGATTGGCTACGTCAGGGGGGTGAGGCCTAATATGCAAAGGAGCTCCTGCTAGAATCTCACCCCTGGTTGGCATACCACTCACCTCAAATGTTCCAGGCCTTCCAGCTCAATATCCTTAGCTGCCTTTTGCCCGTCTTTCAGTCCTTTTGGAGCTCTTGGAATTTCAGTGCCCAAAACAAACTGCGATCTTCACCCAACTGAATGTGGCAGGAATGTCCATGGGTCTACCCAGATCCCTAGGTGGAGGTGGGGGTCCCCCATCCCTGGGTCCTGCCCTCTAATTGCCGATCAACTGGTTAATATGGGGACAAGAGGGCTGCTACGCCGCAGCTTTCCCCCTGCACTGCCTGGATGCTTTCAAGCCGAAAGCGGCCACTGCGCTTTTTGGGGGCTTCCTTGGAAGCTTCTGAATAGTGCGGTTGCCGCTTTCGGCTTGAAAGCGGCTGGGTGGCACTAAAACACCACGCTCTTTGGAGGCTTCTAAGGAAACCTCCAAATAATGCAGCGGCCGAGCGGCGCCTTCCAGCCGAGGAAGAAATAAGAGGAGTAAGGGGGTGCCTGGTGGCTCCCCCCAGGTGGGGTAGCACCCTAGGCAGCCACCTACCCCTGCCTACTCCCACACACCGGCCCTGGAGATATCCAGCCGTTACCTAGAAGCTGGTAACCCTAGCTCTCATTCTCATTTATATATCTTATTGAATTTTGAAAATATACAAGTTAATATCAATATTAATACTCTTATACAATTAATCTTATGGAATCAGGTTATAAACAAGCATAAACACTTACATACATACAATAAAATATCTAGTAAGAATTTCAAGTTATATAGATGCGTCGAGCTATGTAGACCCTAGCTCTGTTAGCAAATGAAACAACCCTTTCCCTAGCTGTGTCAAGTTTTGTGCTCCGTATTTGTATCGATATAGATATTACCAGACCTCATTTTGGGCAGGAGCTCACAGGATCAGAATTTCTGAACCTCTACATTTTTATTGTGCTTTCTTCCTTACCACCCTCCCCCCAAAAAAACCCCCCTCGCTTCTGGGCTCCATTGTTCAACCCCCCTGTGAGAATTTTGCTGAACTCTAAGATTTGATAAAATGTTTAGGTAATTAACATTGTATTGGAGTTTTCCAATACAAAAAACAAACAAGGTTGCAAAGGAACAAAGATGTAAATCACATTGCTGTGCAGTAAATAATATAGACTATAGCTAAGTAAGAAATGTATAAACAAGCTGTAAACCGTATTGGACAAGAACCTAACAGCCACGTTATGTATAAAAAAAGAAAATAAAAAGATAGGAAACATAGCAAGTGGATTAACATCAAGTTATGTAAGATGCCATAATCAATCAATTACAGAATTTAAAGAATATCAGTGCAAAGAGTAACGTATGCTATTACTATTATAAAGTGTACCTTCTGCAACAGTAGCTGTAAGATGTAGACCACAACTAGCACAAACAGAAGAAGAAAATGAAGATATTGGATTTATATCCCGCCCTCCACTCTGAAGAGTCTCACAGCAGCTCACAATCTCCTTTACCTTCCTCCCCTACAACAGACACCCTGTGAGGTGGGTGGGGCTGAGAGAGCTCTCACAGCAGCTGCCCTTTAAGGACAACCTCTGCCAGAGCTGTGGCTCACCCAAGGCCATGCTAGCAGGTGCAAGTGGAGGAGTGGGGAATCAAATTGGTTCTCCCAGATAAGAGAGCTCTGGCTGACCCAAGGCCATTCCAGCAGCTGCAAGTGGAGGAGTGGGGAATCAAACCCGGTTCTCCCAGATAAGAGTCCGCACACTTAACCAGTACACCAAACTGGAAAGATTTGATAAAGATTTGATAAAATTTTTAATATTTCCCCCCACAAAAAAATTTGGGAATAGCCAAAACATATAAAGCAGAGGGATGGAAACCTTCCTTAGGCCACTGTGGCCACATAGGAGACAGTCATTTAAAAAGTATGATGGGAGTAAAGTTTTATTACGACAGTGATAATTCAAGAAGAATTTGAAGGCAGATGCTGCGCTGCTAGAATATAGTCCACCTTCTGGTGATATCAGGTGTCACGGCTGGGGCCGGGTCAGGCAAAGTCCAGAGGCAGTCCGAGGTCTGTAGCCAGTAAGCAGGAGGGTCCGAGGCGCCAAATCCGAATCACTGTAGAAGTATCGCAGGTCTGAGGTCCAGAAGCCGAGGTCAGGGAGTCCAGAAGTCCAAAGCCAAAGTCAGGGAGTCAGGAACCAAAGTCAAGCCGGAGTGGATGCTAGAATGTCAGGGAGATGACTAGTTGCTTCCACAAAGCTTCCTCCCAAAGCCCACAGCTATATAGCCCTCTGCTGGCTGTTGCCCGTTTGGGCTAATTGCTGGCTCAGGGAGGCAGCCAGGATCCTGTTACCACTCAAGCATCCTTGCTCTTAGAAGGGCCAGAATCCTCTCAGAACTCAGGGCTCAGGGAGCGTCTTGCTTGTGAGCGTGCCGCCCTCCTCCGATCCCTGAGGTCCTGCCGGAGGCGGTCACGCACACGAGCCACCCGAGAGGGCGAGGCAGGGGGGCTGGGATCTTCTCCAGCAGGAGGCAGGGGCACCGGTGCAGGTGGCAGGGGCACAGTTTCCTCATCAGACTCAACTTCCTCTGAAGGGTCCCCAGCACCCATGACACTATCCCCCCCCCCAGGGCCCCCCTCCGTCGAGGGACCTGGAAGGTCGGGGTGGTCGTTGTGGAACTGGTGCACCAAGTCCGGGGCATGAAGATTGTCCTCGGGCTCCCAAGACCGGTCTTCTGGGCCGTATCCCTCCCAGTCCACCAGGTACTGGAGGCCTCCACGATGGTACCGGGAGTCCAGGATCTGGCGCACCTCATATTCTTCCTCGTCATCCACCAACACTGGTGGTGGCGGCGGTGGGGAAGGAGTCCGAGCTGGGTCAGGGGGTGCAGCCGGAACAAGGAGGGAGCGATGAAACACGGGGTGAATGCGGAGGTGGGGTGGCAACTGGAGCCTGAAGGCGACGGGGTTTATTTGTTCAACGACGGGGTAGGGTCCAATGAACCGTGCATCCAGCTTGTGAGACCGACCAGGCCGGCGCAGGTAGCGAGTTGAGAGCCACACCTGATCCCCCGGCTGCACTGGAGGGCCTTCTTGCCTCTTTCGGTCCGCAGCCCGTTTATATGCCTCCTTGGCTTGCTGTAGCTGCTCTCGGAGCAAGTCTTGGCTGGCACGGAGTTCTTGCAGGTAGGCATCGACGGCGGGGACATTCGTGGGTGGTAGGATCGCTGGGAAGAACCGAGGGTGGTACCCGTAGGTTGCAGCAAACGGGGTCATTTGGGTGGATGAATGGACCGCGTTGTTGTATGCAAACTCCGCTAGGGGCAATAGAGTGGTCCAGTCATCCTGCTGGTAACAGGTGTAACAGCGGAGATATTGCTCTAGCGTGGCATTGGTGCGCTCTGTCTGGCCATCTGTCTGTGGGTGGTAGGCCGAGGACAGGTGCACTCGAGTACCCAGGCTGGAATGGAGGGCTTGCCAGAACCGAGAGGAGAACTGAGGGCCCCGATCGGAGATCAGATGGGCTGGGAGTCCATGCAGACGAAAGATGTGTTGCAGGTAAAGCTGGGCCGTCTCCTGAGCTGTGGGGAGTTTCGGGCACGGAACAAAGTGGGCCATCTTGGTAAATAGGTCGACGACCACCCAGATACAAGTCTGACCCTTGGAGCGTGGAAGTTCCGTGATGAAGTCCATCGAGATGGTATCCCAGGGTCCTGAAGATGTGGGCAAGGGCTGCAGCAACCCTGAGGGTTTGGCTGGGATGTCCTTGGCCCGTCGGCAGACGTCACAGGAGCTGACATAGCGGGCAACATCAGCGCGAACTCGTGGCCACCAGAATTCCCTTGTCAGCAAGTGGGTGGTCTTATGCTGTCCAAAGTGCCCGGCGGGTAACGAGTCGTGGGTCAGGCGTAGCACTTCTGCCCGCAAGGGCCCGGGCGGCACATAGAGGCGTTCGTGGTGTAGCAAGAGGCCGCCTCGAGTCGTGAACTCCCCTGTTGGGTCATCTTGGAGAGCCTGGAGGTGTTGCTGGACCCAGGGATCATTGGCCTGGCTAGCCCGAATGTCCTCCACGAGTGCTGGTGAAGTGGAGGTGGCTGCAAATACTGAGGGCGGCAGGATTGGAGCAGCGGGCGCGGTCTCAGTTGAGGCAGGGGCGTATTCCGGTTTCCGGGAGAGCGCGTCTGCTTTCCGGTTCTGGGTATGGGGGATGTAGGAGATCCGGAAGTCGAAGCGAGAGAAGAATAGGGACCACCGGATCTGGCGCTGGTTGAGACGGCGGGTGGTCTGGAGGTGTTCCAAGTTCCGGTGATCGGTGAGCACTTGAACAGGGTGGCGAGCCCCTTCGAGGTAATGTCGCCAAACCTCAAACGCCGCCTTGATCGCGAGCAACTCCCTCTCCCAGATGGTATAGTTCCTCTCTGCAGCAGTGAGCTGCCGCGAGTAATAGGCGCAGGGCTGTAGTGGCTGGGACGGCTCCTCGCGCTGGGACAGCACTGCTCCCAGGGCCACGTTGGAGGCATCAGCTTCCACCGTAAAGGGAAGCTGGGAGTCGGGGTATCTCAGGAGTGGCCCGGTGGCAAAGCGAGTCTTCAGGGTGGAGAAGGCGTTATCGGCCTCTGGGGACCAGTGGAAGGGTTCTTTGGGGCGGAGTAGTTGAGTCAGGGGTGTGGTCAGGGATGCGTAGGCCGGGATGAATTGCCGATAGTAGTTGGCAAAACCGAGGAACCGCTGCAGGTTTTTGCGATTCTGAGGAGCCTGCCAGGTCAGGACCGCTTCTACTTTTTTCGGGTCCATGAGGATCCCCTGCGGTGACACGATGTGCCCAAGGAACTCGACGGAGCGCAGGTCGAAGTCGCACTTCTCCAGCTTGGCGTAGAGACCATGGGCTCGTAGGCGCTGCAGGACCTGGCGGACGTGCTCGGCATGCTGGGCAGGATTGCGGGAGTAAATTAGGATGTCATCCAGGTATATGATCGCGAAGCGGTCGAGCAGGTCCCGGAATATGTCATTCATGAACCTCTGGAAGACAGCGGGGGCATTGGTCAGTCCGAAGGGCATTACCAGGTGCTCGTACTGCCCGTATCGGGTCCCAAACGCGGTCTTCCATTCGTCTCCGGGCCGTATGCGCACCAAATTGTACGCTCCACGGAGGTCCAGCTTGGTGTAGATTTGGGCCCCCTTTAGGCGATCCAAGAGTTCAGGGATCAGTGGTAGAGGGTACCGGTCGCGGATGGTGATCTTGTTCAGGGCCCGGTAGTCATTGCACAGCCGGAGCTCCCCACTTTTCTTCTTCACGAAGAGCACTGGAGCAGATAGGGGAGAGGTTGAGGGTCGGATGAATCCGCGTTTCAGGTTCTTGTCCAGGAAGTCTCGCAGAGCTGCCAACTCCGGCTCCGACATTGGGTACAGACGCCCCACCGGGAGTGGTGCCCCAGGTACCAAATCAATGGCACAGTCGTAGGGCCGGTGAGGGGGAAGCTGATCAGCTCCTGTCTCTTCGAAGACATCAGCAAAGTCCACATACTTCTGAGGGAGCTGAGGACCACCACTCGGGATGCCAGCTGCTAGAGTGGTGGGAGGAGTCAGATGGGGGCATGGGTCTCGGAAGCGTAGTTCCTGCTGGGCCCAGTCCACGATGGGGTTGTGCAGCTTCAGCCAGGAAAGGCCTAGAATCAGCGGGAAGCGAGGCATGCGGGCGACATCAAACCGCAGCTGTTCTTGGTGCTGCTGGACGTGGAAGGTGATGGGACAGGTCTCCTGGGTGACGGGGCCAGAACGGAGGAGGCGCCCGTCAATAGCCTCCACCAGCGACGGAATCCCTTTTGTCTGCACAGGGATCTGGTGCTGCTTCACAAAGGCGGCATCTATAAAACAGTGGGCCGCTCCCGAGTCCAGCATGGCATACACGAACAGCCAGCGTTCGTCAGGCAGACGGAGTTTGACTGGTAGCAGGAATGGCCCTGGGGTATCAGCCCGCTGTTCGGAGGACCCAGCTAGTCGCCCCAGGCTGGGGGGTCCACTTACGCCTGGGGCTGCCCTTTTGGCGGCGGTGGCAGCGAAGGTCCAGGTATCCGATGCTTAGCAGGGCAGCCAGAGGCATAGTGGCCTGCCGTGCCGCAGTAGAGGCACAGATTCTGCGTGCGGCGTCTGGTCTTTTCCTCTGGGGTCAGGCGGGGTCGAGCAGCTCCAAGCTGCATAGGCTCATCCTTGGTGCTGGTACTAGCTGGGGACGGGCGAGGAGCCAGGTAGCACGGCGCAGGGAGCTGGCACCCTCTGGTCTTGGCTTGGCGGCGACTTTCCAGGCGGCCATCGATGCGGAGGCAGAGGGTGATAAGTTCTTGGAGCGTGGGTGGCTGCTCCACCCTGGCCAGTTCATCCAGGACCTCCTCTGCCAACCCCTCAGTAAACTGGTCCATCTGGGCAGCCTCATTCCACGCCAAGTCCTGGGTCAGGAGCTTGAATTCAGTGGCATATTGAGCTACCGAGGAGTTGCCTTGTTTCAGTGCCCTGATCTTCCGGTTGGCTGTGGCTGCTTGGACTGGGTTTGAGAAAGCAGCAGACAGGTGGGCCTCAAACCCCTGGTAATCAGTCAGTAGGGGAGAGGACGCGACCAGTAAGGGTGTAGCCCATTTGGCCGCCTGCCCCTTTAACAGACTGATGACGAAACACACCTTGGTTTTGTCATTGAGGAAGTCCCGTGCTCTCAGTTCAAAGTACAGCCGACACTGTGCTAGGAAGGCAGGAAATTCTTCCACGGCACCCCCAAATCTGTCAGGTGGGGGAACTGGGCACTTGGCTGGAGCACTGGCCGCAGGTTGTTGCTGCAAGTGCACTACTGCCTGTGTTAGCTGCTGTACCTGGGCTTGGAGCGCAGCCAGTAGTTCTGTGGTTTCACTTGCTTCAGCATCCATCCTGTGGAGTGGGTGTTTGTCGGTGGAAGCAATCTGTCACGGCTGGGGCCGGGTCAGGCAAAGTCCAGAGGCAGTCCGAGGTCTGTAGCCAGTAAGCAGGAGGGTCCGAGGCGCCAAATCCGAATCACTGTAGAAGTATCGCAGGTCTGAGGTCCAGAAGCCGAGGTCAGGGAGTCCAGAAGTCCAAAGCCAAAGTCAGGGAGTCAGGAACCAAAGTCAAGCCGGAGTGGATGCTAGAATGTCAGGGAGATGACTAGTTGCTTCCACAAAGCTTCCTCCCAAAGCCCACAGCTATATAGCCCTCTGCTGGCTGTTGCCCGTTTGGGCTAATTGCTGGCTCAGGGAGGCAGCCAGGATCCTGTTACCACTCAAGCATCCTTGCTCTTAGAAGGGCCAGAATCCTCTCAGAACTCAGGGCTCAGGGAGCGTCTTGCTTGTGAGCGTGCCGCCCTCCTCCGATCCCTGAGGTCCTGCCGGAGGCGGTCACGCACACGAGCCACCCGAGAGGGCGAGGCAGGGGGGCTGGGATCTTCTCAGCAGGAGGCAGGGGCACCGGTGCAGGTGGCAGGGGCACAGTTTCCTCATCAGACTCAACTTCCTCTGAAGGGTCCCAGCACCCATGACATCAGGGGTGTGTGGCATAGGCAAATGAGTTGTGATAATGAGCTCCGGAACCGCTTTTTCTCCGAAATGACCCCTGGATGTTATGAGACAAACCTTATGATTTGTAACATTTCACATTTCCCCCCCCCCCTTCTCGCTTTGGACTTGCAGGAAAAGGGATTGACAGAAAGTCGTTTTGCTGTCTCCTGGCAACACCTTATGGCCAGGGTTGCCAGTCAAACAGATAAGATACAAGAGTTGATTACAATTACAGAATATAAGAAATAAATGAATCCTCACATGCAGGGTCGGCTTGCCCACTGGGCAGAATAGACAGTTGCCTAGGGTGCCGGGAAGTGGGGGGCGCCGAATTGGCAAATGCCTAGTTTGCCTGCTGCCTGCCTCCCTCCTCCCCAGTCGTAGCCCTCCCTTCCTACCTTCGTTGCTGCTGCCCCTCCCATGCCAGCTTGGATGTGGCTGCGCAGCTTCTAATCCTTTGAAGAGTCCGCGAGAGGAGATTTTGCTCACTTCCAGTTCCGGGAAGGAGGGGGATTAGTTTAGTTTAGTTTTAGTTTATTTATAATTTATATCCCGCCCTTCCCACCAAAGTGGCTCAGGGCGGCTCACAACATAAAATCCAACATAAAAATATTAAGTTTAAGCATTTAACACAGTTAAAACATTTAAAACATTAAAACATTAGGGATAACAGAAATCTTATAGGACTACACTTAGTTTCCTGTGCCGGTTAGTTATAAGCCAGCCGGAAGAGGGTTGTCTTACAGGCCCTGCGAAACTGAGCAAGGTCCCGCAGGGCCCTCACCTCTTCCGGCAGCTGATTCCACCAGGAAGGGGCCATAACAGAGAAGGCCCTGTCCCTAGTAGATTTTAGGCGGGCTTCCTTTGGCCCGGGGATAACGAGAAGATTTTGGGTTCCCGATCTCAGCGAACTCTCCCCCTGTGGGCTCTTCAAAGGATAAGATACCCTGCCAGCTGCATCAAAGCCGGTAAGGACAAGCCTCGGCGCAGCGTGGCATCGTGGAGGTGGGTGGGTGGGTGGGAATGGAGCGCAGTGCTGTCTTGCAGTGCTGCGAAGGGAGGGCAGCAGTCGGGGGGGGGGGGTAAGGACCAGTCTCAGGCTGGAGCTGCTCACATGTGCAACTTGTTCAGTTGAGATCTGCACACAGGTTTAGTACCTGAGTTTAAAATGATTTTGCAACAGGCCGTAGGGAAATGGAAAGGATAAAACTACTAATATTTACGTTTCTTGACAGGTATCTCCTTCCCCATGACAATATTATATCACGCCATCTAGAATTCCACCTTTTGGAAAGAGGGGGAAAGGGGGTTTCTGTTATCAGTTTGCGTGGCTTTGAAAATCGCTGCTTTCCAACAGGATTAGTAACGGTTTGTCAACCTGACCCTAAATGAAGCTCTCATTTCTTTTGTTTTTTCACTTTTGAAATGGCGCATCCGCTCTGCTTTTGCCAACTTCATTTCAGAAAGTCTTCCATTCAGTACCCTTCTTATGATATTGTTCTGTATGCCTCCAGTGGATAGGTTTTGAGAACTTTCTGACTCAAAAATATAATATTTTTTTTAAAAAAAAACAATGTTTGTTAAAATACTTCTGACATGCGGATTTTCATTATGAAGTTATCATTTTAAACCGTTTTCAATGTTGTGATATTTTGGGAAAATAGAATCTTAGATCTTTTCAGTAGTAAAAAAAGTAGTAGTGGTAGTAAAATTGTAGTAGTAAATAGTAAGGAGTAAATACTAAATAGTAGTAGTGGTAAAAACTGTCTTGCTTTTTTGAAGTTGGAAAGCAGTTTTTAACAAAAAAATTAAATCATTTTTTGGTTTTAAACCAACTTTTGACATTAAAAAAATCGAGAACAATTTTTGAAGCAAAATGCATAATGCCGCTCTGTAACATGCTAATTGTGGTTTGATCAAATTGCTGAGGTCTATCATTCCTAATGAGAGCCTCATTTGCTCTCTTTGGTTGACTGAAAAATACTTTTACAAAAACTCATTAGGGCTATATGATTGTGTACGTGATACAAAGTGACCTAAATCCCTTAGTTATCTTTTTTTGTCATCCTATTGTAAGCTCCAGGAGGATTGGCTACATAAGGGTGTGGCCTGTTATGCAAAGGAGTTCCTGCTACGAAAAAAAACCCCTGATGGTTAATTTCCATAGGACACGGCTGTTCAAATTTTCTGAACGTAAGCTTTTCTGAGCATGGGCATTCATGAGTTACCGCTCGCTTCGTGAGACACCGCCGTATCTAGCAAATTGAGCAGTGATTGGAAAAAAAAACAAAAGCTCTTACCCTGCCACAAATTTTGTCAGCCTGGGAATAAAGAGAGTTCCCCCTCGTAATGTCAAGAATATCGCATGATTTGTGGGTTCCTAGAAATCTCCTCGAGCCAGAAAATTCTAGTAATTTTCCATGATCAGAGAAGAAGAAGAAGAAGAAGAAGATATTGGATTTATATCCCGCCCTCCACTCCGAAGAGTCTCAGAGCGGCTCACAATCTCCTTTACCTTCCTCCCCCACAACAGACACCCTGTGAGGTGGGTGGGGCTGATAGGGCTCTCACAGCAGCTGCCCTTTCAAGGACAACCTCTGCCAGAGCTATGGCGGACCCAAGGCCATTCCAGCAGGTGCAAGTGGAGGAGTGGGGAATCAAACCCGGTTCTCCCAGATAAGAGTCTGCACACTTAACCACTACACCAAACCACTACACCAAACAGAGGAAGCATCAGAGCATTCTTACAGGAGAGCCTTCAACTTGGAGTAGGGTTGCCAAGTCCCCTGCGGGTGCTGGTGGGGGACTTTTCTTTTGCACATGCACAGGGCGATAATATCACCCAGTAGTGATGTATCGCTCCAGGCACATTGCATGGGGATGCTCTAGGACACGAGTGTCAGGCCCCCGGAGGGCTCCTATCAGGCCCCTGAGCAACTGGCTGTTATCTGCTTCCTTTCCCCTCTCTTTTGCTTCCTTCTGTGTAACAACTTGCATTGACAGACTTGTTCAATCGCACAGGAACTACAGAGCAAAACCTCTATTTTCTTCATTGGCTGAGGCTCCTCCCTTGGGGAGGAAGGGGGAGGAATAGCTTGCTTTGCCAGGATCTCTCAATTGCACAGCTGAGCTACAGAGCCAAGCCTCTCTTCCTTCTATCGGCTGAGGCTCCTCCCCCTCCTGGTCCCTTGACCCAATTTTTTTTTTAAACTTGGAAGGTGTTTTGAGGAGGGTCTCCAAACCAGGGGATCCTCTGCCCCCACCTGGGGATTGGCAACCCTAGGAGGGAGAGAAATCTCTCTGTGTGTCTCTCTCTGCCCTCCCTCCAGATATATTTGGCTTCACAGTCAATGCCAAACTGGGGAACAGGATGAAAAATTTACCCTTTCCCTCGTTTGGTATAGTGGTTAAGTGTGCGGACTCTTATCTGGGAGAACTGGGTTTGATTCCCCACTCCTCCACTTGCAGCCGCTGGAATGGCCTTGGGTTAGCCATAGCTCTGGCAGAGGTTGTCCTTGAAAGGGCAGCTGCTGTGGGAGCCCTCTCAGCCCCATTCACCTCACAGGGTGTCTGTTGTGGGGGGAGAAGTTATAGGAGATTGTAAGCCACTATGAGTCTCTGATTCAGAGAGAAGGGTGGGGTATGAATCTGCAGTCGTCTTCTTTTGACTTAGGAAAAGAAAAACCATTCCATGCTTTCCCACTTATTTATGCCCTCAAAGGCCCCACTAATGTGTGAAAGGAAGACCCGCTCGCTTTTATGAAATAGGCAGCCCCCCATTGTGTGGGCATCTTCCTACTCAACTGAAGAAGCCGGTTCAATTAGACTCTTTACCACCCGAACTCCCCGGTTAGCCTCCCTCTGGAAAAAAAGGTGAGAAATTCTTATATTCCTCTCAATATGTTAATCATAAAGCCCGGTATCGCACTTCTCGAACTGTGTAATACCAGTCCCCTTTGGCAGATATATTTTATTTGGATAATGATGTGAAATTTAAGATCTACGTTTCAATTGTACGGCGCCATCGGCGGTTGTAAGTTCCAGTGACAGAGACCCCGAGCCAGATTCCTGTGCACAAGCACAAATTCCAAAAAGCATAGCAAAATTCCAGTCCCTTAATAGAAGTACCTTTTCTCCCGTCGAGGGGCCGTACTTTTAAACGAGGCACCGCATCTCCAGGAAAAGAGCCTGCCAATTGTCAAAGCTGGCCCGGATTGCTTGAGTGACATGACCTGAACTATCTCAGAGAGAGCAGTCAGGCGGGCAAAGAATGTGCCGTATTGATTAATGCTGTTCACAGGGATATGAGGGGAAATAAGTTTATGAATCATGATTGCCACAAATCGAACACCAGCTTTCACTTTTGTGTAATTATATTCTGTGTACAAAATATTTCGAGCTTTAATTTATTATACTGTGCCAATTAGAAAGGTGTATTGCTATTTTTATCTATCCTCTATCCTTCTGTCTGTCTATCATCTATCTTTCTATCTATCGGTCTATCATCTATTTATCTTCTATCATCCATCCATCCATCTCTCCCCCCCTCTGTCTGTCTCCCTACTTACCTATCTATCTATCTATCTATCTATCTATCTATCTATCTATCTATCTATCTATCTATCTATCTATCTATCTTTTTTGGAGCAGGAGCACACAGGACACAGTTCCGGCTGGCTTGGGGTCAGGGGGTGTAGCCTAATATACAAATTAGTTCCAGCTGTGCTTTTTCAACAAAAAAGCCCTGCTTCTTTCTTTCTTTCTTTCTTTCTTTCTTTCTTTCTTTCTTTCTTTCTTTCTTTCTTTCTTTCTTTCTTTCTTTCTTTCTTTCTTTCTTTCTTTCTTTCTTTCTTTCTTTCTTTCTTTCTTTCTTTCTCTCTATCTATCTATCATCTATCTATCTAGCCATCTATCTATCTAGCCATCTGTCTATCATCTCTGCCTGTCTGCCTGTCTTTCTGTTTATCTGTCTATCCTATCTGTCTCTGCCATCTATCTATCCTCCATTTGCAGCCTTTACAACCCACTTTTCTCTTCAACAGGGGACCCAAAGCACCTTACAACAAGCTCTCTCCTCCATTTTATCCTCACAACAACCCTGTGAGGTAGGTTCGGTGGAGAGTGTGTGCGAGGCCCACGATCACCCATCGAGCTTCCAAGGCATGAGTGGGGATTCGAACTTGGGTCTCCCAGATCCTAGCTTGACATTCTTAACCACTGCGCCATTAGGAGAGGCACTCTGACTAGGTGACAGAGCAAATGTTTTGCATACCGAAGTGGCCAGGTTCAGCTCTTGGCATCTCCAGTTGTAAGGGTGTGACACGGAGGGGATGGACTTGGTCATATGGCTACGAGAAATGCATTCATGGAGAGTACATAAAACTAGGCTATATAGAATGACTGTGAGGCATACCTTTTTTCCCGGGACCAGCCAAATAGACACAAAACATACAGGATGACCTTGACAAGCTGAAAAACTGGGCTAAAAGCAATACAATTAATTTCAACAGGGATAAATGTAAAGTTCTGCATTTAGGTGTGAAAAATCCAGTGCATGGTTATAGGGTGGGGGAAACTTGTCTTAGCAATAGTATGTGCAAAAAAGGATCTAGGGGCCTTAGTGGATAATACGCTGAACATGAGTCAACAGTGTGATGCAGCAGCTAAAAAGGCAAATGCCATTTTGGGCTGTATCAACAGAAGTTTAGTGTCCAGATCACGTGATGTGATGGTATCACTTTACTCTGCTCTGGTAAGACCTCACGTGAAGTACTGTGTTCAGTTTTGGGCACCACATTTTAAGAAGGATGCAGACAAGCTGGAACGGGTTCAGAGGAGGGTGATGAAGATAGTGAGGGGTCTGAAGACCAAGTCCTATGAAGAAAGGTTGAAGGAGCTGGGCATGTTTAGCCTGGAGAGGAGGCAGCTGAGAGGTGATAGGATCACCACCTTCAAGTACTTGAAGGGGTGTCATATAGAGGATGGCGTGGAATTGTTTTCTGTGGCCCCGGAAGGTAGGACCAGAACCAGTGGGTTGAAATTAAATCAAAAGAGTTTCCAGCTCAACATTCCTGACAGTTAGAGTGATTCCTCAGTGGAACAGGCTTCCTCAGGTGGTGGTGGGCTCTCCTTCCTTGGAGGTTTTTAGATGGCCATCTGACAGCAATGAAGATCCTGTGAATTTAGAGGGAGGTATTTACGAGTTTCCTGCATTGTGCAGGAGGTTGGACTAGATGACCCTAGAGGTCCCTTCCAACTCTATGATTCTATGATTTTGCAAGCTTTTCAGCTTACCAGCACTCTTCTCCAGGCAAGAAAGAAAGAAAGAAAAGAAAGAAAGAAAGAAAGAAAGAAAGAAAGAAAGAAAGAAAGAAAGAAAGAAAGAAAGAAAGAAAGAAAGAAAGAAAGAAAGAAAGAAAGACTGGTGGTATGAAGTATTTTACTATGTGACTCAGAACATTGTTTCATCATTTGGAAGTAGAAAGGTGTTCATAGCTAGGTCGGAGGGGGTAGCTCTGTAAATCTCCTACTGGAAAAAAACATACAGGAATCTCATGGCTTGAATACTTAACAAAGTTTCATTTCAGCATGAATTTCTGTGGACTTGAGCTAGAGGGCCCAACCCTTTTTGAGCCTGATGACACCTTTGGAGATCTGACACGGTGTGGTGGATGCAGCAGCCACAAAATGGCTGCTGCAAAATCACGGCCACAGATGGTGGAGGCAGGCGCCAAGTGAACGCAACAGCTTTACATCAGTCGCACAGTGAAGATTGCTGTGCTGTTGGTGGCAGCTGCAGCCAAAGGAACTTTCTTTAAAAAAAAAAAATTGCATAGCCAATCAAATCTAGGAAGCTAAGCTGGTACTTGGAAGAGAGACCGTCAAGGAAGGCTCTGCAGAGGAAGGCCATGGCAAGCCTCCTCAGCTTCTCACTTGCCTTGAAAGCCCCTTGCTGGGGTCATCTTTAAGTCAGTAATTCGATGGGAGACGATCAATGAAGGCTCTGCAGAGGAAGGCCATGGCAAACCACCTCTGCCTTGGGTCTGCCATAGCTTTCGTAGGAGTCGTCCTTGAAAGAGCAGTTGCTGTAAGAGCTCTCTCAGCCCCACCTACCTCACAGGGTGTCTGTTGTTGGGGGGGAGGAAGATAAAGGAGATTGTGAGCCGCTCTGAGACTCTGAGATTCAGAGTATAGAATATAAATCCAATATTTTCTTTGTCGTCTTTGTAGTTTATTGAAAACAGGGTAGCCATCGATGTCTTCCATGCTGTCTACAGACTGCTCTGGGAACCTCTACCACATGTTGACAGCAAAACTCAGCATACCGAAAGGGGAGAAAATACCCTGAGACACCCGGATGTTTGAACTTGTCCATCCACTGCCAAACCCCTGCTGGGAGATCTCGCCCTTCTAGAAGATGGTGTGAGTGTATTTTGTTCACTGACCTCAATAAAAGAAGGATCAAGGCCATGAAATCTTTACCCTTGTATTCCTGGCTTACCAAAAGCTATTTCCTTTCCCTCCATGAGGAATACGTCCCATGCCGGGGCTGATTTCCCAGGTTCCCAACAAATTAAGAAGGCGGTCACCATATTTACCCTTCTTTCAAACCCGATTAGCCATTCCCGGCCTTAACACGCCAACCCGACTCCTCGTCACGTCGGAGTGTGATGGGCTTTAGCGCACCGGGATTTGAAAACAGAAGCCGACTGAGGTGGCGCTGGCATTTGTTTTGATAGGTCCTTCTGGAGATTCCGCCTTCCTTGATCTTTAATGGCCTCCAGATGGGATCCCGCTTGCCGGTTTTATAGCTTTAGCTCCGAGAGAGGCTGAGAAGTACAAAGGAGCCCAAGAAAAGGCGGCCCATTAGCTAATAAAAAAAAATGGCGTAGCATTATATTCTAATAAACTCTGAAACGTTGGATTATATCAATGACAACTGCACAGGAAATAAATGTGTGCCTCTGTGAGCCTTTAAGCTACCGTACCCCTCAGAGAAACAGCTGTACAGCCAGAGAGCCTCTCTATTTTTTTTTGCTTATATCTCTCTGTTGTCGTTAAGCAATAAATAAACCGGATGTCCCCAAAGGGACCCCGAGTTGCCCTGTGAATTTTGCGTGATTCCTCTTGCAGTGCATCTCATCAACTTGTGTGGATTCGTCAGCTAAAGATACATATTGCTGGGTTTCGGTCTCTTTGTGCGACCGTCAGTGATGTGCCTGATCAGCATTTTTTTTTGTAGCAGGAACTCCTTTGAATATTTGGCCACGCCCCCATGACACAGCCAATCCTCCCAGAGCTTACAGTAGATCCTGTAAGAAGAGCCCTGTAAGCTCCAGGAGGTTTGGCTACATCAGGGCAGGGCTTTCTATATAGCAGGAACGCCTTTGGCTATTAGGCCACCCCGCCCTCCCGATGCAGCCAATCCTTCTGGAGCTTACAGGAGGCCCTGGAAGAAGAGCCATGCAAGCTCTTGGAGGATTGGCTACATCAGGGGTGTGTGGCCTAATAGGCTACCAAAAAAGCCCTGTGCCTGACCATAGACATTGACGCTGTTTTCCCATCTCATTGGTGGAGGAGCTACGGAAATCTCATTGGTGGAGGGAGCATTGGCTCTTGAAAGCTTAAACCGAGGTGGCCAAACTGCAGCCTGGGAGCCACATGTGGCTCTTTCACACATATGGCATGACTCTCAAAGCCACCATCACCCCATTAGCCAGCTTGGAGAAGGCATTTGTCTCTTTAAATCACTTCTCCAAGCCAAGTCGGCTGGTGGCTTGGAAAATGCATTTAAAACTTCCTTCCTTCCTTCCATCCTTCCTCCATCCTTCCCTCCCTCCATTTCTTCTCTCAAACATCTGACATTCATGCCTTGTGGCTCTCCAACATCTGACGTTCATGCCTTGTGGCTCTCCAACATCTGACGTTCATGGCTTGTGGCTCTCAAACATCTGATGTTCATGCTTTATGGCTCTCAAACATCTGACTGTCATGAGCTGGGGCTGAGTCAGGCAAAGTCCAGGGGCGGTCCAGGGTCTGCAACTGGTGAGCAAGGTGGGTCCAAGGCGCCAAAACAGAATCGTAATCCAGGTATCACAGGTCAGAGGTTCCGAAGCCGAAGTCAGGGGGTCCAGAGGTCCAAGCCAAAGTCAGGAATCCAAAAGTCAAGAGCCGGAGTGGATGCTAAGATGTCAGGTATGTGACTAGTTGCTTCCACAAAGCCTCCTCCCAAAGCCCACAGCTATATAGCACTCTGCTGCCTATTGCTCATTTGGGCTAATTGCTGTCTCAGAGCAGCAGCCAGGATCCTGCCGAAACTTAAGCATCCTCACACTTAGAAGGGCCAGAATCCTTTCAACACTCAGGGCTCAGGGAGCGTCTTGTTTGTGAGCGTGCCGCCCTCCTCCGATCCCTGAGGTCCCGACGAAGGCGGTCACGCACACGAGCCACCCGAGAGGGCGAGGCAGGGGGGCTTGGATCTTCTTCAGCAGGAGGCAGGGGCACTGGTGCAGGTGGCAGGGGCACAGTTCCTTCTGCAGGCTCTGCAGGCTCGGCTTCTTCTGCAGGGTCCCCAGCACCCATGACACTGACGTTCATGGCTTGCGGCTCTCTGACATCTGACGTTCATGCCTTGTGGCTCTCAAAAATCTGACGTTCATGCCTTATGGCTCTGCAACATCTGACGTTCATGCCTTGTGGCTCTCCAACATCTGACGTTCATGGCTTGTGGCTCTCAAACATCTGACGTTCATGCCTTGTGGCTCTCCAACATCTGACATTCATGCCTTGTGGCTCTCAAACATCTGACATTCATGCCTTGCGGCTCTCAAACATCTGACGTTCATGGCTTGTGGCTCTCAAACATCTGATGTTCATGGCTTGCGGCTCTCAAACATCTGACGTTCATGGCTTGCAGATCTCCAACATCTGACGTTCATGCCTTGTGGCTCTCCAACATCTGACGTTCATGCCTTGTGGCTCTCAAACATCTGACGTTCATGCCTTGTGGCTCTCCAACATCTGACGTTCATGCCTTGTGGCTCTCAAACATCTGACATTCATGCCTTGTGGATCTCAAACATCTGACGTTCACGGCTTGCAGCTCTCCAACATCTGACGTTCACGCCTTGGGGCTCTCCAACATCTGACATTCATGGCTTGTGGCTCTCAAACATCTGATGTTCATGGCTTGCAGATCTCCAACATCTGACGTTCATGCCTTGTGGCTCTCCAACATCTGACGTTCATGCCTTGTGGCTCTCCAACATCTGACATTCATGGCTTGTGGCTCTCAAACATCTGACGTTCATGGCTTGTGACTCTCCAACATCTGACGTTCATGGCTTGTGGCTCTCAAACATCTGACGTTCATGCCTTGTGGCTCTCCAACATCTGACGTTCATGGCTTGTATTTTCCCTATTTTGGCCTTATGGGTTTTTTTAAAGTCTCTTTCTAGCATGATTGTGTTGTAAAGTGCATACATATGTATTTTATCTTTCTGTGCAAAAAAAGTATTAAGAGTTTTAATAAAGACGTGCATAATATTTGTTCAGGTCTTGCGGCTCTCAGATATTTATTCTGCGTGACTCTTACATTAAGCAAGTTTGGCCACTCCTGTTCCAGGGCCTTTGAGACTCCTTACCTGGGAGTTTGGAGCTCAAAAGACCAGTGGCCAAACCATCCACCTGGATTTCTTTCTGCACTTGCAGAGTGTCCCTCTTCGCCTCCCTGGAGCTTTGTCTTTCCTTCCTTGGGCATAAATGGGAAGACACCTTTGACCGTGCCCAGCCCACATGCCACATGCCCTGGCTCTCAAACATCTGACGTTCATGGCTTGTGACTCTCCAACATCTGACGTTCATGGCTTGTGGCTCTCAAATATCTGACGTTCATGCCTTGTGGCTCTCCAACATCTGACATTCATGGCTTGTGGCTCTCAAACATCTGATGTTCATGGCTTGTGACTCTCCAACATCTGACGTTCATGGCTTGTGGCTCTCAAACATCTGACGTTCATGCCTTGCGGCTCTCAAACATCTGACATTCATGGCTTGCGGCTCTCAAACATCTGACGTTCATGGCTTGCGGCTCTCAAACATCTGACGTTCATGCCTTGCGGCTCTCAAACATCTGACGTTCATGCTTTGCGGTTCTCAAACATCTGACGTTCATGGCTTGCGGCTCTCTGACATCTGACGTTCATGCCTTGTGGCTCTCCAACATCTGACGTCCATGCCTTGTGGCTCTCCAACATCTGACATTCATGGCTTGTGACTCTCCAACATCTGACGTTCATGGCTTGTGGCTCTCCTGACGTTCATGCCTTGTGGCTCTCAAACATCTGACGTTCATGGCTTGTGACTCTCCAACATCTGACGTTCATGGCTTGTGGCTCTCCAACATCTGACGTTCATGGCTTGTGGCTCTCAAACATCTGACGTTCATGCCTTGCGGCTCTCAAACATCTGACGTTCATGCCTTGCGGCTCTCAAACATCTGATCTATTCTGTGTGGGTCTTATATTAAGCAAGTTTGTCTACCCTGATATAGACCAAGCCAGCAGGTAGATGCATATGGCAGTGGGACTCCATCAAAACTTGTTTTCATGCACATTCCTATAAGCAGGTTTTGTTTTGGGTTTTTTGTAGCAGGAACTCCTTTGCATATTAGGCCACACACCCCTGCTGTAGTCAATCCTCCTGGAGTATACAGTAGGCTCTGTACAAAGAGCTCTTGGAAGATTGGCTACATCAGGGGTGTGTGGCCTAATGTGCAAAGGAGCTCCTGCTACAAAAAAAGCCTTGCATTAAAGGTCATGGCTTTCTGTTCTGAAACCAAAAAGCAGCCCGCAAAGTGGCATCCAGTGGGAGCGCAGAATCCCAAATTATGATGCAAACGAACGCAAGGGGAACCTTGCAACGATAAAGCAAAAGGAAAGGGTTTCTGGGGAGACAATCATAAATATCCCTCCAAATTAAATGGCATCAAACCCTTGGTTACAAAGCACTTAAGCCGTCCATTAATTAGTTTAGCATTAACGAACCTTCAGAATAGTGCTACCTGCCTTGAAGGGACAATTAAGTCCTTTGCTTTTGTTTATTGTTAATTATCCCCACGAGCCTAACACCTATAGGTCCCCTCAGACTAGGTGTGAAAGGAGGTACTGAGGTGAAACAGGCGTAAGAAAATCGTTCTGTGAACAATGCGGCCCATTTGTGTGATTCGCTCATCTTAGAAGGTTGTCAGTTGACCTCTCTGTTTTAATAATTATTTGGTTACCTTAGGTGGCGCAGAGTGTTAAAGCTGCAGTACTGCAGTCCTAAGCTCTGCTCACGACTAGGGGTGTGCATTCGGTTCGGCCGAACCGAATCAACTGCCGAATCACCCCTGATTCGGCTGTATATGGAATCGCATACAGCCGAATCCAATTGGGGCCCATTATGCGGGAGCCGAGTATGGCTCCCCGTATACTTCCGTATAGATATTCAGACGTATACGGAAATCCATGGAAAAGGCGGGAAAGGGGCTTCTGCAGCCTCAGGGGAGCTGCTTGCCTCCTTTCCTGCCTTTGGTAGCCTTTTCCCGCCTTTGGTAGCCTTTTCCCGCCTCTCCCATAGCTTCCCTGGGATCAGGGAGGGGGGGAGGGGGAAGAGGAGCCCCAGCAGCCAATCTAAAGCATGCATTTGCAAAATGCATTTCAAATGCATGTTTTGCAGGGCTTTTGTGTAGCTGATCCCCCGGCCATCAGCAACATTGTTGTTCTTTTGATCTTTTGCTAACTTGGGTATCCAAGTAAGCACTGTTGTCTGGCCAATCACAGAGCAGTGCAATTTTTTGAAACTGCTCTCTGTAGGGCCAGAGAACCTTTTTAAGGAGTCTGCCTGGCTGGACTCCTCCATTGCCGCTGTGTTGGTGTGTGTTGGTGTGAGAGAGAGATTGTGCTGTGCTGGCCTTTGGCCTCAGCTGCTGCTGCTCTCTCTCAGCCTTACCAGACTAGCCTGGAGTAGAGAAGACGTCTAAGGTAAGACAGTCTTGGGGTTCTTGTTTTTATTTTAGTTGGTAAAAGGACTTTTTAAGACTCGGAGTCCCTTTACTTATCCAGATTTGGGTGGTGGGCAGCTTATTTGGGGTTAGGGTTAGGGGGTTCTGCTGGGAGGGGGCCTGGGGTGGGTTTTTTTTTTTTTGCCAATGTGCCCATATCTTACTTTAATGAGAGGACTTTTAAAAGTGCAGTATCCTTTTACTTTTCCTGATTTGGGTGGCTTGGATTTCTTGGGGTTAAGGTGAAGGGTTTTTTTGGGGGGGAGGGGTTGGTAAAGTTCCTGTATTGTTAAAAGTTAAGTTTTTTTTTATTGTTTTAAAAGGATTCTGTGTTTGATTTGTTACTGCTGTGTTGTGCTGCTGTTGTTCCTTTTCTCTTCTGGTTCTTGGGGGGGGGGCTGTTTGGCCTAATTTTCATTGTTTAAAAGGCCACTTTTTTAACAGTAGAGTTTCTTGGCCTTCTCCTGTTGTCCCTTTTCCTGGTTCTGTTTTTGTGGGGGGGGGGGGAGCTGGCACCTGGGTGAGAGACCCAGAACCAGCAGGCTTGTTGTGCTTGGCCAGCTCTCCCCATGTTGTTTGGGGCAGGGCTGGAGAGCTGGCATCTGTAGATTGTGTGTTCTGTGGCAGGGAAGCTGGCACCTGGGTGAGAGACCCAGAACCAGCAGGCTTGTTGTGGTTGGCCAGCTCTCCCCGTGTTGTTTGGGGCAGGGCTGGAGAGCTGGCATATGTAGATTGTGGGTTCTGTGGCAGGGAAGCTGGCACCTGGGTGAGAGACCCAGAGCCAGCATGCTTGTTGTGCTTGGCCAGCTCTCCCTGCATTCTTTGGGGCAGGGCTGGAAAGCTGGCATCTGGGTTTGCTGCCTTGAGCAGATTGTGTTTTATGTGGCAGGGTTCATAGAGTAGATAGATGTATATCGTGCATTTGGGTCCTATAGACATTCTTTGGTGTGAAGTTAGGTTTGGCTTTGGGTGCCCCAGGAATTGGACCCCCTAGCCCAATCTTTTTGGGACTTGGGGGGGGGGGTTTGTAGGGGAGAGTCCCCTGCAGGTCCTCTGCAAATTTGGGGGCTCTCCCTCAAACCCCCTCCCCTCCAGGCGGCTTCAAATATACCCTATTTGCCATTGATTTCAATGGCCCATAGGGTATAAAGGGGCCGTATGTTCGGAAATAGCCGCGCATCTACGTATATGCGGCTATTCCGAATACGGAATGCAGAAATATACGGGATTCCGTATTTTTTCCCCCATATATTTCCGAATCCGTGTACTACCGATTTTTTTTTTTTTGCACATCCCTACTCACGACCTGAATTCAATCCCGGCAGAAGCTGGTTTCAGGTAGCCAGCTCCAGGTTGACTCAGCCTTCCATCCTTTCGAGGTCAGTAAAATGAATCCCCAGCTTGCTGGGGGGAAAGCATAGATGACTGGGGAAGGCAATGGCAAACCACCCCGTAAAAAGTCTGCCATGAAAATGTGAAAGCAACGTCACCCCAGAGTCGGAACCGACTGATGCTTGCACAGGGGACCTTTCCTTACTTTCCTAACTTAGATATAGGAACCCTGGAACAGTAGAGAGAAAAACTAGTTTGGCTAATTAAGGATAACAGAAGAGGAAGGATGGGAAGTTGTGTCTCTGTGTGTTGATTATAGGAAATTAAACCAGGTTTCCCACATAGATACATACAGGGCTTTTTTTTTGGTAGCAGGAACTCCTTTGCATATTAGGCCACACACCCCTGATGTAGCCAATCCTCCAGAAGCTTACATTAGGCCCTGTACTAGGAGCCCTGTAAGCTCTTAGATGATTGGCTACATAGGGAGGCATGGCCCAATATGCAAAGGAGTTCCTCCTACCAAAATCCTCTGGATACATACCCATTGCCATGAATTGAAGATTCTGTAATGAGATCTCAACAGGGCTTTTTTTTTTTTAGCTGGAACTCCTTTGCATATTTGGCAGCAACACACCCCTGATGTAGCCAATCCTCCTGGAGTTTACTGTAGGCCCTGTACTAAGAACCCTGTAAACTCCGGGAGGATTGGCTACATCATGGGTGTGTGGCCTAATATGCAAAGGAGTTCCTGCTACAAAAAAACCCCGGTTCGATTTCCTTGACGCTGGAGACCTAAGAGAAAAATGCTTCTGTAACTCTCACCGGACTGTACGAATTTACTAGAATGCCATTCAGCTTATGTAATGCTTTGGGGACATTCCAGTGTTTGATAGACACTGAGTTCAGAGAACTTGGATACTATTCTGTTATATTTTGATGGAATCTCTGCATCCCTTAAAGCAACAACAACTTTCACAAAGCATAATAAGACATTTGAATATGGTATTCGAAAGATTCACCCAGTATGACCTTCCAAGAGTCATTTCCTGAAGGAAAAAAAAAATTGGGGACGTATATTCTGCATCAGGAACAGCTAATCCTTGACCCAGAGAGATTGTGGTCTAGTCTGCATGATGCATTCACCATCAAACGTTTGTCTCTTTCCACATGACATATTTGTACATTTAGAAAGGTCACCAGGGTTGCTGTGGAGAGGAGGAGGAGGAAATGGGATTTATACCCCCCCTTCACTCGGAGCCTCAGAGCAGTTTACAATCTCCTTTCCAAGGTGGATTTATACCCTGACCTTCACTCAAAGTGGTTTACAATCTGCTCCCCTTCCTTTCCCCTCAACAGACACCCTGCGAGGTAGCTGGGGCTGAGAGAGTTCTGCGAGAACTGCTCTTGAGAGAACAGCTATGAGAGAACTGTGACTGACCCAAGGTCACCCCTCAACAGACACCCTGCGAGATAGCTGGGGCTGAGAGAGTTCTGCGAGAACTGCTCTTGAGAGAACAGCTATGAGAGAACTGTGACTGACCCAAGGTCACCCAGCAGTAAGGTTGCCAAGTCGTCTCTGCTCCCTGGCGGGGGACTTTCATGTGTGCAAAAGGCGCATGCATGACGCAATGATGTCACCTGGAAGTGACATCATCCTGCAGGCGCTGTCACTCACAGCCTCTCTAGGCATTTCCGGGAAAACTCTATGGTTTCCTCGGACGCTCTAGCCATTTGGGAGGGAAACACTCTATGGTACCAATTGTACCATAGAGTTTTCCCTCCCAAATGGCTAGAGTGTCCTGAAAAACCATAGAGTTTCCCCAGAAACGCCTAGAGTGGCCGCTGCGTGACATTGCCGGTGCAATAACATCACTTCCGGGGGTCGGCGGGTTGGGACCGGGGGCTTGGCAACCCTACCCAGCAGCCACCTATGAAGGAGCAGGGAATCAAACCCGAATCTCCAGATTAGAGTCCACTGCTCTCAACCACTACACCAAACTGTCTCCAAACTGGAAGGCAAGAGCAAACCACCTCTGTCCCTCTCTCACCTTGAAAACCCCATGAGTGGGTCTCCATAAGTCCCTTGCCACTTGACGGCACGTATTTATTTCTCACTGGCAATTAATGAATTGTGTTACCCAGGGCTTTTTCTGTAGAGAAAGCGCAGCAGGAACTCATTTGCATATTAGGCCACACACCCCTGATGTCACCATTGTTTCACACAGTACTTTTTTGTAGAAAAAGCGCAGCAGTAATTCATTTGCATATTAGGCCACACCCCTGACACCAAGCCAGCCGGAACTGCATTCCCGTGCGTTCCTGCTCAAAAAAACCCCGGTGTTACCTGCCTTGTATATAACCGCCCATTAGTCTAAGACTGGCTGCCAGGTTCCTCATTTGTAACGGCTGGAGAACCTCCATCTTTCCAGGAGCACCGTGTCCATCTTGGCTTCTCCAGAATTCACGCCTCTGGACAATAATTTCTGAAGCCCAAACGGCTGCCGCTTTGTTTCGAGCTGGAAAGGAGGTGAGAAGAGGTGGTGCGTGCGGAGGAACCGAAGTCTGCGTTCGAGTTGAAGAATTAAATATAGCGCGGTGGCTAATTAATTACGGTTTGATCGTTTTGACACCTTCCAAAATGACTCAGCCACATCCCTCGAAGCTTTGTCAACTCAATTGCATCTTTATTTTTGTGTTGCCTTTAACCAACAGTGCAGACGAACACCACTCTTCCCCTAGTTTTCAATCACCTCTACAGAAGTGTTCCCCTGGCAATGTGCACGGACAGACCTAATTAATCCCTCGTCCGCCCTGCCTCGTGTCTATACATCACCGTGGCAGGTGGAACTGTTGCTGGTTTTAAGGCTATTGCGCAGGTTGAAATGCTCATCTATTTCCCATCCCCCCCCACCCATAATTTTACCACAGGTGGTGCTTTGTAATTAGGAAGAGCAGGAATTGCGTTTGGCAATCCTCTCCGGCTCTTCCTCACCTGCCCCCTTCTCATGAAGAGGGATGATACAAAAGGGGTTAAACCAGAGGTAGAGGTCGTATTCTTCTAGCACTGGAAAACATCAAGTGGAAGGCGGGGTGGGGGGCAGACTCCGACCTGACTGAAAATGAACAAACGCAGATTGCCGCGCAAGTCTGTACAGGCTGAGCATCGGTGTGTTGGAACTTTTACTGGATTGGTGACCACACTGTTAAGAACATAAGAGAAGCCATGTTGGATCTGGCCAATGGCCCATCCAGTCCAACACTCTGTGTCACGTAAGAACATAAGAGAAGCCATGTTGGATCAGGCCAATGGCCCATCCAGTCCAACACTGTGTCACACAGTGGCCGATATATGTGTGTGTATATATATACACACATATACATACATACACACGCACACACACACATATATATACTGTGGCTAATAGCCACTGATGGACCTCTGCTCCATATTTTTATCCGATCCCCTCTTAAAGCTGGCTATGCTTGTAGCCGCCACCACCTCCTGTGGCAGTGAATTCCACAAGTTAATCACCCTTTGGGTGAAGAAGTACTTCCTTGTATCTGTTTTAACCTGACTGCTCAGCAATTTCATCGAATGCCCACGAGTTCTTGTATTGTGAGAAAGGGAGAAAAGTACTTCTCTCTCTACCCTCTCCATCCCATGCATAATCTTGTAAACCTCTATTGTGTCACCCCGCAGTCAACGTTTCTCCAAGCTAAAGAGCCCCAAGAGTTTTAACCTTTCTTTATAGGGAAAGTGTTCCAAACCTTTAATCATTCTAGTTGCCCTTTTCTGCACTTTTTTTCCAAGAGCATCAGTGTGTTGGAACTTTCACTCTCACAGAGCTGTTCTGCTCACTGGATTGGGGGAAGGGGAAGAAGAAGAAGAAGAAGATATTGGATTTATATCCCACCCTCCACTCTGAAGAGTCTCAGAGCGGCTCACAATTTCCTTTACCTTCCTCCCCCACAACAGACACCCTGTGAGGTGGTTGGGGCTGGAGAGGGCTCTCACAGCAGCTGCCCTTTCAAGGACAACCTCTGCCAGAGCTCTGGCTGACCCAAGGCCATTCCAGCAGGTGCAAGTGGAGGAGTGGGGAGTCAAACCCGGTTCTCCCAGATAAGAGTCCGCACACTTAACCACTACACCAAACTGGCTCTCCCAGAAGAAGAAGAAGAAGAAGAAGAAGAAGGCAATGGAGGAGTAGATTGGATTTAAACCCCATCTTTCACTACCCCAAGGAGACTCACACCGATTTCCCACTCTCCTTATGCCGCTCTCGTGTTCCTTTTCTCAGCGGGACTTCCTTCCAATTTCATACTATCTACCCCTGTGAGAGTGGCATAAGGTGAGTGGGAAATTGGTCTCAGAGTGGCTTACAAATAATGAATGAATAAACCAAATGAAATAACAAATGCTTCCGCTCCCCCAAATGACCACATTTCTTTGCCTCTCCAGTTTGGTGTAGTGGTTAAGTGCGCAGTCTCTTATCGGGAAGAGCCAGGTTTGATGCCAAACTCCTCTACGTGCAACTGCTGGGGTGACATTCGGTCAGATATAACTCTCACAGAGCTGTTCTGCTCAAAAGTAGTTCTCTCTCTTTCAGCCCCACCTACCTCACAGTCAATGGTCCCCCTAAGGTGCAGAGCCTCGTGAGCAAAAATTCTACTTTGTGAGTAGGCTTCCCAATCCCCAGGTCCCAGAGGGGGGTCCCCTGGTTTTACAGGCTTCCCCCCTCCCCCATCCAGCTGGCCGGTGGGGGAAGCCCCACCCCCACAGCCATCATGCACCTCTATGAACGAGTCCCATAGGGAATGATGGGGAATTGAGCCACTGGTATCGGGGGCTCTGGGGGAACTGTTTTTTGAGATAGAGGCACAAAATTTTCAGTATAGCATCTAGTGCCTCTCCCCAAAATACCTCCCAAGTTTCAAAAAGATTGGACCAGAGGGTCCAATTCTATGAGCCCCAAAAGAAGGTGCCCCTATCCTTCATTATTTCCTATGGAAGGAAGGCATTTAAAAAGATGTGCAGTCCCTTTAAATGTGATGGCCAGAACTCCCTTGAAGTTCAATAATGCTTGTCGCACCCTTGCTCTTGGCTCTGCCCCAATGTCTCCTGGCTCCGCCCCCAAAGTCTCCTGGCTCCACCCCCAAAGTCCCCAGATATTTCTTGAATTGGACTTGGCAACCCTATTTGTGAGCTACTGGAATTAAAATTGTGAGCTACCGCATAAATTAGTGTGTTCCACGGTCATCCTTCCTGAGCGAAGACAAAAATGTGTGAGCTGGAGGCTAAAAATCTGTGCGCTAGCTCACTCTCACTCAGCTGAGAGGGAACACTGCTCACAGGGTGTCTGTTGTGGGGAATGGAAGGGAAAGAAGATTGTAAGCAACTCTGAGACTTCTTTGGGTAGTGAAGGGTGGGGTATAAATCCAATTTCCTCCTCCTCCTCCTTCCCCTCCCCACAACAGACACCTTGTGAGGTAGGTGGGGCTGAGAGAGCTCTCCAAGAACTGCTTGGGATGACCCATAGAAATGATACAGGAGAAGTTCAACAGTAAATGAAAAAAAGAAACATTTATAGAAATTGGTAATTTAGTCTGAATATAGCCCATTGTCTTTTTAAGAAGAAGAAGAAGAAGATATTGGATTTATACCCCGCCCTCCACTCCGAAGAGTCTCAGAGCGGCTCACAATCTCCTTTACCTTCCTCCCCCACAACAGACACCCTGGGAGGTAGATAAAGATATTGGATTTATATCCCGCCCTCCACTCCGAAGAGTCTCAGAGCGGCTCACAATCTCCTTTACCTTCCTCCCCCACAACAGACACCCTGGGAGGTAGATGAAGATATTGGATTTATATCCCGCCCTCCACTCCGAAGAGTCTCAGAGTGGCTCACAATCTCCTTTACCTTCCTCCCCCACAACAGACACTGTGTGAGGTAGATGAAGATATTGGATTTATATCCCGCCCTCCACTCCGAAGAGTCTCAGAGCGGCTCACAATCTCCTTTCCCTTCCTCCCCCACAACAGACACCCTGTGAGGTAGATGAAGATATTGGATTTATATCCCGCCCTCCACTCCGAAGAGTCTCAGAGCGGCTCACAATCTCCTTTCCCTTCCTCCCCCACAACAGACACCCTGGGAGGTAGATGAAGATATTGGATTTATATCCCGCCCTCCACTCTGAAGAGTCTCAGAGAGGCTCATAATCTCCTTTACCTTCCTCCCCCACAACAGACACCCTGTGAGGTGGGTGGGGCTGGAGAGGGCTCTCACAGAAGCTGCCCTTTCAAGGACAACCTCTGCCAGGGCTATGGCTGACCCAAGGCCATT
This sequence comes from Heteronotia binoei, assembly GCF_032191835.1. Classification (NCBI taxonomy): domain Eukaryota; kingdom Metazoa; phylum Chordata; class Lepidosauria; order Squamata; family Gekkonidae; genus Heteronotia; species Heteronotia binoei. The sequence goes on from NC_083223.1 coordinate 5,038,666, forward strand.
CCAGCAGGTGCAAGTGGAGGAGTGGGGAATCAAACCCGGTTCTCCCAGATAAGAGTCCACTCACTTAACCACTACACCAAACTGGCTCTCCAAACTGGCTCACCAAACTAAACTGAGTCCCGTTCCCTCTTTCTAGGGTTCCCTTAGGTACCCCCGGCAACTGGCCAGGGGTATGGACTTATTGATAGCAAACGTGGGCCTGGGCCTCTGCTGCTAGTGGCATGGTGATGTCACTTCCAGAGCACACAGGAAGTGACATCATCATGTTGCTGATGACAGAGGTCCAGGCCTCAGTTTATTACTTTTAAAGTCCCCCCATTGGCAGCTGATCAGTGCTGGGGTGGGGGAGTGACCCCAAAGTGGAGAATTCCCCATCCCCGGCAGGGGTCTGGAAGCCCAACCTCTTTCTATCCCCCCACAATAACGTTCACTAGCAGGGGTGGGATTCTAGCAGGAGCTCCTTAGCACATTAGGCCACACCCCCTGATGTAGCCAATCCTCCAAGAGCTGACAAGGCTCTAGTGGGTGGGGGCAATGAGGAAGTTCAGGCTTCGTTAGGCAGTTGCCTTGGGTGGAAGTTTCTTTTGTGTTTAATTATTAACAAAATTACATGCTAATATTTTTCTGGCTCTGACTTGGATGGTGCAGTCTAACCGGATCTTGTCGGATCTCAGAAGCTAAGAAGGGCTTAGCCAGGGTTAGTCCTTGGATGGAAGACCGCCAAAGAAGTCCCGGGTTGCTACACGAAGGCAGGCAACGGCAAGCCACTTCTGTACATTTGGTTGCCAAATCCCCAGGTGGGGGCAGGGAATCCCCCGGTTTGGAGGCCCTCCCCCTGCTTCAGGGTCGTCAGAAAGCGGGGGGAGGGGAGGGAAATGTTTTCTGGGAACTCTGTTATTCCCTATGGAGATTTATTCCCACAGAAAATCATGGAGAATTGATCCGCGGGAATCTGGGGCTCGTGGGGGGGGCTGTTTTTTGGGTTAGAGGCACCAAATTTTCAGCATAGCATCTCGTGCCTCTCCCCAAAATACCCCCCAAGTTTCAAAAAGATTGGACCAGGGGGTCCAATTCTATGAGCGCCAAAAGAAGGTGCCCCTATCCTTCATTATTTCCTATGGAAGGAAGGCATTGAAAAGGTGTGCCGTCCCTTTAAATGTGATGGCCAGAGCTCCCTTTGCAGTTCAATTCTGCTTGTCACAGCCTTGATCTTGGCTCCACCCCTAATGTCTCCTGGCTCCACCCCCAAAATCCCCAGATATTTCTTGAATTGGACTTGGCAACCCTACTTCCCTAGTACCAAAAACTCACCCAGGTCCCACCCCTCTTGGACTAGTTTTCCTTCCAAAACTTCTTCATGCAATCAGAGGGATAGATAGAAGTGATCCTGGGAGATGTAGGCCCCTATATCTACTCCTAGGCAGGCTTCTCCCTGCCCTCTAGGCCGCACTAGGCCTCAGATCATGACACCCCTACTGTTTTTTTTTGGGGGGGGGGTAGGGGGGTCTTGTTTCACTATTCTGATAGCCCTGGGACCATAAAGTTTATTATGGGAAAGTGAGGCAAATGGGCAGAAAGCACAGTTGCCCTCACACACACCAACATGCATGATATCGGTGTAGAGAATTTCCTTTCCTTACGGCCAGCTGATGACTTAAAGCAGGAGTGTCAAACATGCAGCCCGAGGGCCGAATCAGGCCCCCGTGGGGCTCCTATCAGGCCCCCAAGCAACTGGCTGTCATCTGCCTCCTACTCCCTTTCTCTTGTTCCCTTCTGCACCACAGCTTGCTTTGCCAGGCTTGCTCAATTGCACAGGAGCGACAGAGCAAAACCTCCATTTTCTTCATTGGCTGAGGCTCTGTCCTTGGGGAGGAAGGGAGGGGGAGGCAGAACTTGCTGTGCCAGGCTCTCTCAATTGCACAGCGGAGCTACTGAGCTAAGCCTCTCTTCCTTCTATTGGGTGAGACTTCCTGGGGAAGGAAGGAAAGAGCCCGAGCTTCCTTCGCCCAGTTTCCTGGACTGCATGGGGGAACGACAAAGAAAATACTTTAAGACCAAAGAGTGCTACTATTTTAATTAGTTGTGTTTGTCTGTGTCTTTTATAAAGTTTATATCTCTGCTACCTAATCTTAAATAGGAACACACATGGCCCCGCCCAACAAGGTCTCATTTGTGTCAGATCCGGCCCTCATAACAAATGGGTTTGACACCCTTTGGCTTAAAGCCTCTCTTTAGCAGGCCTTCAACCTGCCAGGTGTTCATTTCCATGCGCTTCCCCCAGAGCGTATGCCTTCCCCTTAACGGAAGATATATTCGCTCCCGACCCCAAACACAAAGAGATGTTGATGTTCTTGGCTTCTAACCATGCCCTCAGTCCCCTTCTCCTTGTAATGAATATACATGGCTTTTCTTGGCTGGCCGAGTGCTGTGACCCATCTGTTAGAATGGCACGGTTCCTGCTTCCATGGTGGATCAGAGCCCGCCCCGAGGTACAAGTTTTAAGTAACAATGGCCTGTTGTGGCTGAGGGTTTTTGGAAATTATTTTTTTTAAAAAAAGAAGATGAACAGCAGGAGCTGCTACGAAACCCATCCCTTGTGCCTTTGCTGAAACACTGGCAGAACGTGTCTCATTTCATAGGGAAAACACATAGCGGGTTATGTTCCACCATGCAAGACGAGACAGGATGGAGAAGACATAGCTGCCAGTGTAGTGGTTGAGTGCACGGACTCTTATCTGGGAGAACCGGGTTGGATTCCCGACTCCTCCACTTGCAGCTGCTGGAATGAGCTTGGGTCAGCCATAGCTCTAATAGAGAGCCACTTTGGTGTAGTGGTTAAGTGTGCAGACTCTTATCTGGGAGAACCGGGATTGATTCCCCACTCCTCCACTTGCAGCTGCTGGAATGGCCTTGGGTCAGCCAGAGATCTCTTGTCTGGGAGAACCGGGTTTGATTCCCGCCTCCTCCACTTGCAGCTGCTGGAATGGCCTTGGGTCAGCCAGAGCTCTCTTATCTGGGAGAACCGGGTTTGATTCCCCACTCCTCCACTTGCAGCTGCTGGAATGGCCTTGGGTCAGCCATAGCTCTCTTATCTGGGAGAACCGGGTTTGATTCCCACCTCCTCCACTTGCAGCTGCTGGAATGGCCTTGGGTCAGCCAGAGCTGTCTTATCTGGGAGAACCGGGTTTGATTCCCCACTCCTCCACTTGCAGCTCCTGGAGTGGCCTTGGGTCAGCCATCGCTCTCTTATCTGGGAGAACCTGGCTTGATTCCCCACTCCTCCACTTGCAGCTGCTGAAATGGCCTTGGGTCAGCTATAGCTCTCTTTTCTGGGAGAACCGGGTTGGATTCCCAACTCCTCCACTTGCAGCTGCTGGAATGGTCTTGGGCCAGCCATAGCTCTGGCAGAGGTTGCCCTTGAAAGGGCAGCTTCTGGCAGAGCTCTCACAGCCCCACCTACCTCACAGTGTGTCTGTTATGAGGGAAGATGTTAAAGGAGATTGTAAGCCACTCTGAGACTCTGATTCAGAAAGAAGGGTGGGGTACAGTTTCCTTCTTCTCCTCCTCCTCCTCCTCCTTCTCCTCCTCCTCTTCCTCCTCCTCTTTTTCTTCTTAAAAAAAAACCCACTGAACACAGGGGAAGTTTGAGTAGGGGCAACAGCCAAAGGGGCAGTGGTGGGTGCTGGGCATAAGACTTTTGCAGATGACCTAGTGGAATCTGCTGCCATCAATGAAATGCCAACAACACTGCCGCTTGATAGATTTGAGGAAGATGAAGGAGCCGAATCAACATGCATTTTACATGAGGCAAAATGGTACAAGGTGTGTAGACTCGGCTTTAACAAGAACACGGTGCAGTGACCACAGAAAAGAGTAAATGCAGCTTTGGTTGAAGGAAGTACAGTCCATTTCTCCCAGAACCAGGGGTGGAATTCTAGCAGGAGCTCCTTTGCATATTAGGCCACATCCCCCATGATGTAGCCAGTCCTCCAAGAACTCTGTGGTCTGGCGAGCTTAAGATTTTGGGACCCCGACTGTAGTGCTCTCTGGGATACGTGTGGGGAAAGGCAGTCCCAAAGATAGACAATGACATACATGTGTCATACACGAGAAGACTTATCAGTAGAATAAGGTCTTCGGGATGAGTTACAAGACTCAACTCTACAAGCCAAGAATTGAACAAGTGGGCATCATTCTGGAGTTCTGAAAAATCAGCTGACCCAACCAGCCGATGATGTTTATTTTCCATTCGTGAAGGCTTTCGACGAGTGCCACCCTGTGTTTCTGGGGTTCGTTGATGCAGTTTGTGTAGATGTGTCATCAGGTGTGGAACTGAAAGGCACCGATGAGCAGAAACTCTTTTGCATATTAGGTCACACCCCTTTGATGTAGCCAATCCTCCAAGAGCTTACAGGGCTCTTAGTACAGGGCCTGCTGTAAGCTCCAGGAGGATTGGCTACATCAGGGGGGTGTGGCCTAATATGCAAAGGAACTCCTGCTAAAATTCCACCCCTGTAGCCAATCCTCCAAGAGCTTACAGGGCTCTTCGTACAGGGCCTACTGTAAGCTCCAGGAGGACTGGCTATAGCAGGGGGGTGCGGCCTAATATGCAAAGAAGCTCCTGCTAAAATTCCACCCCTGTAGCCAATCCTCCAAGAGCTTACAGGGCTCTTAGTACAGGGCCTGCTGTAAGCTCTTGGAGGATTGGCTACATCAGGGGTTCATGGCCTAATATGCAAATGAGTTCCTGCTCCCCCCCCAAAAAGCCCTGCTGAGGTAATTTCCCTTTCGGACAATAAACAGAATGTGAGCGTTGACTGACCCTGAGAAGGACATCACACTAACACAGAGAAAGACTGTGTGAGCAATACTATATTTGAGCATATGAATCTGGTGTGACATTTTGGCTGGGTTTTGATAGCAGTTTCAATAGCGTTGTCACACGTTACGGAGCCGAACAGAGATGATGAAGCAGTTTGCCTTTCACGCGCGGGATGAAATATTTAAAAACTTACCACTTGTAACATAGTTACAGCAAAACCTCCAAGAATTCCATTAAATTCTAATGCGACACATTTCATTTGAAGGGAAAACAGTTGCGGATAGCTAATTAATAATGGGAGATAAATTACTGCCTGGTTAGCGCTCTTTATGGTGGCATAAAGAACATGCAAATTGGACTCGCAGAATAGGTTATCACATTATTAATGAGATATCCCATTATTTATAACTTCCTCCAGCTAGTTACAAAATTGGGCCGCCATTCTGAATTTCGATAATACCGGGGACGCTTCGTAATCTTACTTTCCGCTTCGTAGCGATAGCGTGCCGCGATTCGTGATATGTGATGAAGGTAGGCAAAGCTACAGTACAGCAGCCTAAATAAATAGGGATGGGCAGTTCCGGGAAAATTCGGTTCGGTCCGGGGCTCACGAGACAGGCAGCCCCAGCCCGAACCCTAGACCGAACCTCCAAACCCCACTCCCAGCCTGAACAGAATCAGTTTGGGTCAGGGGTGGTTGTGCCTCTTTCACACATATTGTGTGGCTCTCAAAGCCCCTTCCCCCACTATCAGCTGGCTTGCAGAAGGCATTTGTCTTTTAAAATCACCGCCAAGCCAGCTGGCGGCTTGGAAAGTTCATTTTAAAGTTAGAGTTGCTTTCTTTCCACCTCTCCCTCCCCATCCATTTTCCTTCCTTCTCTCTCTCTTGCAGCTTTCAAACATCTGACGTTTATGTCTTGTGGCTCTCAAACATCTGATATTTATTCTAAGTGGCTCTTACGTTAACCAAGTTTGGCCACCCCTGGTTTGGGTGGTGTCAGGCCCATCCCCGGTGTGCCTGCGTTTTCTGGAAGTCATGCAAGCATGGGCGTGCCAGGGGTAGAAGAAGAAGAAGAAGATATTGGATTTATATCCCGCCCTCCACTCCGAAGAGTCTCAGAGCGGCTTACAATCTCCTCTACCTTCCTCCCCCACAACAGACACCTGTGAGGTGGGTGGGGCTGGAGAGGGCTCTCACAGCAGCTGCCCTTTCAAGGACAACCTCTGCCAGAGCTATGGCTGACCCAAGGCCATGCTAGCAGGTGCAAGTGGAGGAGTGGGGAATCAAACCCGGTTCTTCCAGATAAGAGTCTGCACACTTAACCACTACACCAAACTGGCCTTGATGCTACCTGGAACTGGCAGTAGCACATCAAGCTGAATGCGATCAATGAGAATCCGAGCCTTCCCAAAAAACTTGAGGTGGGTGTCTAGGAAGATGCTTCCCCTGGACCTCAGTTCACGAGCCTTGAACTGGGCCAAGTTTGGGCCAGACTTTGGCTCAGTGTTTGGGTCTCTGCCCATCCTTATAAACAAACAAACAAATAACCTGTGCGCATTGTGATGATTTTTCGTAGTGTTGCTATGGGGAGGGGACTTCCATTTTTTTTTGAACTTCACTCTTTTAGGTATAGCCACTGATCCCGCGCATTCTTCCTTTCACCCTCCTCTTTTCATGGAGATAGATTAAGATGCGGAGCTGTGTTAGTCCGTCTGTAGCAATAGAAAAGAGGAGCACCTTAACGAAATTTGTCGCAGGACAGGGCTCTTATTCTAGCAGGAGCTCCCCCATGTAGCCAATCCTCCAAGAGCTTAAAGGGCTCTTAGTACAGCGCCTACTGTAAGCTTCAGGAGGATTGGCTACATCAGGAGGCGTGGCCTAATAGGCAGAGGAACTCCTGCTAGAAGAAGAGCCCTGTCACAGGGTATATGTTTTTGTGAGTCGCCACTTACTTAACTGAATCCGGTGAATCTGACGAAGGAAGTGGTGACTCATGGCAGATCATCTCCTGCCACATTTTTAAAAAACGTCTGTAGGGTTCTCCCAGACCCCTCCTCTTTTAAAAGCGGGACTTCTCTTTGATGAGAAATCTTGTAACTTCAGCCTTTGCAGTTGTTTTATGTTGCATGGAGCTGGGTGGAGCTCTGCCAGGAGGGACAGGAAGTTTTGGGGAAGACACTGATTGCCTCTAAGTAGGGTTGGGATTCTAGCAGGAACTCCTTTGCACGTTAGGCCGCGCCCTCCTGATGTAGCCAATCCTCCAAGAGCTTACAAAAAAGAGCCTTGTAAACTCTTGGAGAATTGGCTACATCATGGGGTGGGAAGTGGCCAAATATGCAAAGGAGCTCCTGCTAGATTTCCAACCCTGCCTCTGAGCATCTGCTGAGTGAAATTCTTAAATTCTTAAGTGAGGTCTGAGGAGGGCAGGGTTTGGGGTGCTAAGACAGCAAGTTTGGTGTAGTGGTTAAGTGTGTGGACTCTTATCAGGGAGAACTGGGCTTGATTCCTCACTCCTCCACATGCACCTGCTGGAGTGATCTTGGGTCAGCCATAACACTCTTAGAGCTGTTCTTTCAAGAGCAGTTCTCTCAGAACTCTCTCAGCCTAACTACCTCACAGGGTGTCTGCTCTGGGGAGGGGAAGGGAAAGGAGATTGTAAGCCACTCTGAGACTCTTTTGGGTGGAAAAAGCAGAATATAAAAAACAACTCTCTTCCTTCCTTCCTTCCTTCCTTCCTTCCTTCCTTCCTTCCTTCCTTCCTTCCTTCCTTCCTTCCTTCCTTCCTTCCTTCCTTCCTTCCTCCTCCCTTCCCTTCCCTCCCTCCTCCCTTCCTTCCCTCGTTATGTTCTTATGTAACACAGAGTGTTGGACTGGAGGGGCCATTGGCCTGATCCAACAGGGCTTCTCTTATGTTCTTATGTGACACAGAGTGTTGGACTGGAGGGGCCACTGGCCTGATCTAACAGGGCTTCCTTCCTTCCTTCCTTCCTTCCTTCCTTCCTTCCTTCCTTCCTTCCTTCCTTCCTTCCTTCCTTCCTTCCTTCCTTCCTTCCTTCCTTCCTTCCTTCCTTCCTTCCTTCCTTCCTTCCTTCCTTCCTCCCTCCCTCCCTCCCTCCCTCCCTCCCTCCCTCCTTCCTTTCTTTCTTTCTTTCTTTCTTTCTTTCTTTCTTTCTTTCTTTCTTTCTTTCTTTCTTTCTTTCTTTCTTTCTTTCTTTCTTTCTTTCTTTCTCCCCTCCCTCCCTCCTTGGAGAACCGAGACCATGGCTCCTCTTGTTAATTCAGAGCCCTGCGAGTACAATGAAAGGATCGGGTGTTGGCAGGCCCTGCTTCCTCTAGCCTCTGGATAAGGGATTTGAGTGCGTTGGATACTGCCAATTCTTTCAAAATCTTCCACACTCTATAATTGCTCTACAAATAAGAATAAAAAGGAAAAGAACAAAAAAAAAAAAAAAATCCCAAGGGTTGCCTTTGCCAAATATATTGGACTTTAGAGCTTGTTTTATCATTAAGCTAAGTATGGCTAATCGGCATAATGCTCAATAAAGCAATTAGAAATTATATGCGGAAATAGAGAGCGGAGTGAATTGACTCATTTGTTCCTGGGAAAATGTGTCCTAAACGCTGCTGTTCTACTCAATTGTACATTCTTCCCTTCCGGTAGCGAATATTTTTGAACTCGGGACACCACTAATCCATCTCTGCACTGAGCCTTCTAATAAGGGAAGCCTCCATTGCCCTTGCCTTTTGCCATTATTGTGTGAAAACGTGCTTCAAAAAACGAATCCTTTCAGCTTTGTAATTTTCTCTTGCGTCAGCAGTTCGAATAACCCCGCTAGCCAAAACTTGTCGGAGCTGAGGAACCCAGCAAGGTTGGCCACATTCATAATTAGATGGGAGACCAAAACAAGGAAGCCCAGGGTTGCTACGCAACGGCAGGGGATGGCAAACCACCACCGCTCACCTCTGCTTATCTTCCGTTTCCATAGGAACCAAGGCCAGCGAGTGTCAGAATCCCGACGCATGCCCAGCCCCCTCCCATGGGGGGAAATTTTTGTGCACGTTCAATGCGTGCATGGGCGGCGTGATGACGTCACCCAGAGGTGACGCCATCATGTTAGTCGCTGAAAGCGGTTGTTTCCGGGCACTGAGGGGCGGGGGAGTTTTTCCAACCCTTCAGCGTCCAGTCAGAGGCTCATGAATGGCATGAGCGGGTAGGGGGCGCCCGCCCTGCACCCCTGTTGGGAGCTGGCGCCCAATTGCCTAGGTCACCTACTCCCACACGCCGACCCTGACAGGAACACCCCACCGATAAGGTTGTCTTCAGTACATTGTGACTGGATGGCATACTCTTGCTCTTCTGTGACCTAAGATGCAAAGGAGCTCCTGCTACAAAAAAAAAAAAAAAAAAGCCTTGACTATGGTGCCTGGGGCTTTTTTGGCCACTGTGTGACACAGAGCGTTGGACTGGATGGGCCATTGACCTGATCCAACATGGCTTCTCTTACGTTCTTATGAGTGTTGGACCAGATGGGCCATTGGCCTGATCCAACATGGCTTCTCTTATGTTCTTATGAGTGTTGGACCAGATGGGCCATTGGCCTGATCCAACATGGCTTCTCTTATGTTCTTATGAGTGTTGGACTGGATGGGCCATTGGCCTGATCCAACATGGCTTCCCTTATGTTCTTATGAGTGTTGGACCGGATGGGCCATTGGCCTGATCCAACATGGCTTCTCTTAGGTTCTTATGAGTGTTGGACTGGATGGGCCATTGGCCTGATCCAACATGGCTTCCCTTATGTTCTTATGAGTGTTGGACCAGATGGGCCATTGGCCTGATCCAACATGGCTTCTCTTATGTTCTTATGAGTGTTGGACTGGATGGGCCATTGGCCTGATCCAGCCTGGCTTCTCTTATGTTCTTATTACCACACAGTTTTTTTGCATCCCACATCAGATTTCATGAAAATCTAGCATGGAACTAATTCAACCCTCTCACTTATATTTCTGATCCCCTAGGGACACCAGCCTCCAGGAACTACAGCTGATCTCCATACTCCAGAGATCAGTCCCCCTGGAGAAAGTGACATTGTACTCCATGGAGCTCCCTGCCCTTCTCTGGCTCCATACACAAATATCTTGGAGTGTCCCAACCTGGATATGGCAGTTCAATGCCCTTTTCCCCTGCTGGTGGCCAGTGGGGACCTGGCAAATATAGTTCCCCATCACTTTCTTTTGAGAAATACCCTCCAGGACAAGCTGGTTAGCCACCCTTTGAGACAGGATGCTGGACTAGATGGATCCATCAGGATTCTTCCTATGTTCTTATGAAGGCGTCAGCCTCTCTGCTCTGTGGTTGGCCCTCCAGAGGAAATGGCTGGCCACTGTGTGAGACAGGAGGCTGGACTAGATGGACCACTGATCTGATCCAGTAGAGCTCTTCTGATGTTCTTATGAAGGCCCCAGCCTCTATGCCCTCTTTTTGGCATGAGACAGGATGCTGGACTAGATTGACTACTGGTCTGACCAGCAGGGCCTTCTTAACGTTATTATGAAGGCCTCCGCCTCTCTGCTCTGTAGTTGGCCTTCCAGAGGAACTGGTTGACCATGGAATGAGACAGGATGCTGGACTAGATGGATCACTGATCTGATCCAGCAGGGCTCTTCTTACGTACATATGAAGGCCTCGACCACTCTGCCATGTTGTTGGCCCTTCAGAGGAAACAGCTGTCCATCATGTGAGACAGGATGCTGGACTGGATGGACCACCGGCCTAATCTAGCAGGGCTCTTCTGATGTTCTTTTCTCCCTACTAGGAAGTTGAACCTTCTTTTCCCTTGACCCAGCTTGTATCTTGAGACCAGAAAAAGGCAGAATTTCCTTGCACCGATGGGAAAGCAAACTTGAAATTGGTTATTATTCAGATCAGATCCCGCCAGATGCATACGAAATGTTAACAGAAATGTGGCAGCGAAACCTTAAACAACCAGAAGATCTGTGAGGGGGAAAAAATGGTGCCTTTTCAATGCCGCATATGAAATGCTTCCAGTGGGTAATTGGGTGCAGTATCATTAAATGTATTCCATGGTGTGAAATTTTAATATTTCTATTGCATACATACAATCTTATTTTACTTTGGATTGCTTCAGAACTATCAGTTAAAGCCGCTGCATATTGACTTCTTCTTCTCCCTCCCCCTCCGCCAGTTCATCACAAGATTATGGACAATCTGCATAAGAAACAGCCTTTTCTACTTCCCTCAGAAACTGAAATGAACTTCGACAGCAGCTAATTATTGGGACTCTCTTCATCGTTTCTAGAGGCACTTGCAGGCGCCGCATTTGTCTGGCGCTTGAGGTAATGTGACATCAAAGAGCCTAAGAGCTGAAAATGCTCTCAGAGGTCATCTAGTCCAACCCCTCTCTCCACTGCTAGAGCATCTCCGTCCGAGGACAATCTAGCTTCGGTATGAATATTGAGCTTTGAATCATGGAAGCTTTACACCCTGCAAAGATTTGTTGGACAGCTGAGTGATGCACTTTCAATCCACTTTGAGCGCACTTTGCTGCTGGATTTTACTGTGTGAAACATCAGAATGCGCTTTCAAATGATCGCTAAAGTGCTGTGGCACTTTCACACATGCTGAAAAATGCACTTTACACGCACTTTCAGTGCACCTTAGCAATGGCTGTTTTGCACAATAAAAGCCAATAGCAAAGTGCATATAAAGAAAGTGCCTTATTCATCATGCATGGCTTGGGACCTGCCTACCTGAAGGACCGTCTCTCCCCACACGTTCCCCAGAGAGTACTGAGGTCGGGAACTCAAAACCTTCTCACTATCCCCGGGCCTAAAGAAGTCCATCTTAAGTCAACTAGAGACAGGGCCTTTTCCATAATGGCCCCTACATGGTGGAACCAGCTGCCGGAGGAGGTGAGGGCCCTGCGGGACCTTACTCAGTTCCGCAGGGCCTGTAAGACAACCCTCTTCCGGCTAGCCTTCACCTGACTGGGAAATAAATGTAGCTTATTAGACTCCTGTTAATTATATTGTATAAGATTTGATGTTAAGGTCTTAAGGTTTTTAGGTTTTAAATGTCTGACTTTTTAACTGTTTATATATGTAAATGTTAATTTAAACTCTGTTTTATCGTCTGTTGTGAGCCGCCCTGAGCCATTTTTATGGGAAGGGCGGGATACAAGTCATAGAATAAATAAATAAATAAATGAAATGAAAGTGTAAGATGCTACTGGATTCAAATTTCTCTGCACAGGGTGCATTTGGTTCAAGTTTTCATCCCAATATGCATGTTTGATTGCAAAATAAAAAAGGTTACGCCTTGAAACACACCTGAAGATAATCCACTTCCAAAGCCTCACCTGTCACCTCTATGATGAGTAGGGTTCCCAAGTCGTGCCTTGACTTAGTTGGGAGGGGGGATAAGTCTCGCATGTGTGGAGCATGCACAGTGCAATGATGTCACCTGGAAGTGACATCATCATGCTGGGCACTTGAACATATGAACATATGAAGCTGCCTTATACTGAATCAGACCCTTGGTCCATCAAAGTCAGTATTGTCTTCTCAGACTGGCAGCGGCTCTCCAGGGTCTCAAGCTGAGGTTTTTCACACCTATTTGCCTGGACCCTTTTTTGGAGATGCCAGGGATTGAACCTGGGACCTTCTGCTTCCCAAGCAGATGCTCTACCACTGAGCCACAGCCCCATTCATGGCTCTCCAGGGTCTCAAGCTGAGGTTATTCACACCTACTTGCCTGGACCCTTTTTTGGAGATGCCAGGGATTGAACCTGGGACCTTCTGCTTCCCAAGCAGATGCTCTGCCACTGAGCCACCGTCCCTCCCACTTCACACCAGGGACGCTCTAGGATTTGGGTAAAACTCTATGGTACCATAGAGTTTTAACCCAAAGACTAGAACATACCTGGCATGACATGCCCAGTGTGATGACATCACTTCCGGGTTATGTCATCACACTGGGCACATCACGTGATGAGGGAGCGCTTTGGGGAAAGGGATTCCCCTGGTGGCCTGCTCCATGCTGGTGGGTTGGGGCCCCCAAACCCACCCCCAGCGGGAGCTTGGCAGCCCTAATGATAAGGAAAGTCGACCTTTGAATCCCAGTGCCAGGAGGCAACATAAAGGGAAGCCCTTGGCCTCTCTGCCCTGTTGTTGGCCCTGCAGAGGAACTGGTTGGCCGCTGAGACAAAATGCTGAACTAGATGGACCACTAGTTTGATTCAAGAGGGCTCTTCTTATGTTTTTATGATAACCATACCCAGGAAGTAACATTAGGGGAAGGTCTTGGCCTCTCTGCCCGGTTGTTGTTCCCCAAGATGAACTGGATGGCCATGTTGTAAGGCAGGATACTGGACTAGATGGACCACCGGTCTGATCCAACTGGGCTATTCTTGTGTTCTTATGAAGGGCTGGAATCTCTGCCCTGTTTGCCATTAAGAGGAACTGGTTGCCACTGTGTGAGACAGGGTGCTGGACTAGATGGACCATTGGTCTGATCCAGCTGGGCTATTCTTGTGTTCTTACAAAGGCCTGGACTCTCTGCCCTGTTGTTGGCCCTCCTGAGGAACTGGTTGGCCACTGTGTGAGGCAGGATGCTGGACTGGATGGACCACTGATCTGATCCAGCAGGGCTCTTCTGATGTTCTTATGAAGGCCTTGGCCTCTCTACCCTGTTGTTGGCCCTCCAGAGGAACTGGTTGGCCACTGTGTGAGACAGGAGGCTGGAATAGAAGGACTATTAGTCTGCTCCAGCAGGGCTTTTCTTATGTTGTTGGCCTTGTTGTTGACCCTTCAGAGGAACTGGTTGGCCACTGTGTGAGATAGGATGCTGGACTAAAGGGACCACTGGTCTGATCCAGCAGGGCTCTTCTGATGTTCTTATGAAGGCCTCAGGCTCTCTGCCCTGTTGTTGGCCCTCCTGAGGAACTGGTTGGCCACTGTGTGAGACAGGATGCTGGACTAGATGGACCCTCCCTGGTCTGATCCAGCAGGGCTCTTCTGATGTTCTTATGAAGGCCTCGGCCTCTTTGCCCTGTTGTTGGCCCTCCAGAGGACTTGTCTGGCCACTGCGTGAGGCAGGATGTGGACTAGATGGACCACTAGTCTGATCTGGCAGGGCTCTTCTTATTTTTTTCCTCCTTTTTTTTAAGTTACTATTTCTTCTGGAACCCCCCCTGTGCCTTCAGCCAACAGAGACTGGAGGGAAACGAAACCTTTAAAAGTCACCACGGCCAAGTTGCTCAGGAGCCAAGTCGCTGCTCTGCCAAGCGTGGCGACTGGCGCAGTGTGACAGATCCCGTCGGAGAGGCTTCGGCCCTGCTCGCAGGTGTAAGCCTGACCTATCCGACTGAATGGGAGCTGCCAGAAAGGATTGCTGCGACGTGAAATGGAGAGCTGACAGGGAGAAAGTGACGTGGGAGCGACCGGCCGACCGAACCACCCCGAGCGGGAGCTGTCAAGGGTGACATCCAGAGACATGACAGCAGAAGACAAACTTCAGCTGATGTCAATTTAGTTGTCCTTTGTGTTCGGGAAGAGGAGCTGGAAAGGAGGAGGCATGAGGGTGGCGCCCAGAGTGGAGGAGAGGTGGCAGAGAAAAGAGGATCTCCTTGACATCGAAAGCAATGCTTTCTCAGCAGTCTCAGGGGAGAAGGTGGTTTTGATCTTATCCTTCTGCTCGGCCCCCTCAGAAGCCTTCCTCCAATAGAAGAGTCTCATCAGAGGAAGACACAGAGAACTGCAATTTAAGACCTCAGCATTGCTAGGGCTTTTTTTTTTTTAAGCAGGAGCTTCTTCGCATATTAGGCCACACCCACCTGATGTAGCCGATCCTCCAAGAGCTTACAGGGCTCTTAGTACAGGGCCTACTGTAAACTCCAGGAGGATCGGCTACATCAGGGGAGTGCGGCCCAATATGCAAAGGAGCTCCTGCTAAAATTCCACCCCTGTAGCCAATCCTCCAAGAGCTTACAGGGCTCTTAGTGCAGGGCCTACTGTAAACTCCAGGAGGATCGGCTACATCAGGGGGGTGCGGCCCAATATGCAAAGGAGCTCCTGCTAAAATTCCACCCCTGAGGCCGCATATCCCAGATGAAGCCAATCCTCCAAGAGTTTACAGGGGTCTTAGTACAGGGTCTACTGTAAGCTCCAGGAGGATTGGCTACATCAAGGGGGTGTGGTCTGATATGCAAAGGAGTTCCTGGTCCAAAAAAAGCCCTGATCGTTGCTATTGAACATCTCACATCTGGAAAACTGCATACTAGAACTGCCAATTTTCCACCAGGGGGGTGGGGGATCCCCTGGTTTGGTGCGCCCCAACCTGCTGGCAGGAAGGAGGCCACCGGGAGATCCCCGTACCCAAAGAGTCCTGTCGCCATGAGGCGCATGCAGCACAATGACATCACCAGGAAGTGATGTATTGCGTCAGGCACGTTGCAGAGGGATGCTCTAGGAAATCACAGAAAAACTCTATGGTTTCATGCAGGCATGCTCTTGCAATTTTGGGAAAACTCTATGTTACCATAGAGCTCCCCCCCATTGCTAGAATGTCGCTGCATGAAACCATCGAGTTTTCAGCAATTTCCTAGAGTGCCCTGCCGCAACACGCTTGCCATGATACATCACTTCCAGGTGATGTCATCGCACCGTGTGTGCTGTGCTTGCAAAAAAAGAAAAAGGCCCCCACCGGCAGCCAGGGGGATGCGACTTGGCGACCCTACTGGACACCTCTGGAGAGTCATAACTTTATGCCCGAGGCAAGCATAGAATGGAGAATTAATCTGTGGGTATCTGGGGCTCAAAGGGCTTTTTTTTTTGTGGTAGAGTCACCAAATTTTCAGCACAGCACCTGGTGCTTCTCCTCAAAAAGCCCCCAGGTTTCGAAAAAATCCAATTTTATGAGCCCCGAAAGGAGGAGCCCCTAGCCTTCATTATTTCCAAAGGTGGGAAGGCTCTTAAAAGGAGCACAGTCCCCTTAAATGCGATGGCCAGAACTCCCTCCCCCCCTCCTCTGGGACATAGGGACAGATCCAGATTACAGTTTGGTTCTTTGTGGCCCTGAAACTCTGTTCCTCCGAGTGGGCAAGCAATGGCTTAAGGAAGGCAGCTGAGGAGGAAGAGGAAGAAGAAGACTGCAGATTTATACCCCACCCTTCTTTCTGAATCAGAGTCTCAGAGCAGCTTACAATCTCCTATATCTTCTCCCCCCACAACAGACACCCTGTGAGGTGGATGGGGCTGGGAGAGCTCTCCCAGAAGGTGCCCTTTCAAGGACAACTGCTACAAGAGCTCTGGCTAACCCAAGGCCATTCCAGCAGGTGCACGTGGAGGAGTGGGGAATCAAACCTGGTTCTCCCAGATAAGAGTCTGCGCACTTAACCACTACACCAACACTGGCTCTCGAGGGCAAGTGATGGCTCTTAGAGGGCAAGTGATGGCTCTTAGAGGGCAAGTGAGGGCTCTTAGAGGGCAAGTGATGGCTTGATGAAGACAGCTGAGGAACGGGACTCCCTCACGGGCCCTGGCTTCTGACCTTGCTTGACTGACTGATCTTGGGGAAATGATTTTACCTCTTGGAGCCTTTCCTCCCACAACATGTTTGTGTGCTTCACAGAGTGATGTGACAGCCCCCCTCCCCCCCCCCGCGTCTTGGTCGGTGATAGACCTTTAGGTGTTCCTGCAATACAAATAATAAATCTAAAGCAGATCCAATTTTAGAATGTTGAGAAGGGAAAGAGGGAGGAGGGAACCCTTTATTCCCCCTGAGCAAGCGTTGGAAGTTTGGGCAGTGGCAAATCAGATGATAGGTTCGACCAGAAGGCCCTGAAGGAAGAGGAAATTAGTACTGGCACCAAAAAGGGAGGGAGGGGGGGGAAAGAGAAATAGGAAGGAATTGTGACCACTGCAGGAATTTCCATTGGTCCTTAAAACTAGAATTGTCGCCTCCGCCAAGCAGGGAAAAATAAACTTGCTGGCTTGAATATAGATTTGTTTCGGTGTATAAAAAAGAAGAAAGCTTGAGTCCAGTGGCACCTTTAAGACAAAGTTTTATTCAAGGTATAAGCTTTCATGCTCACGCCCACTTCTTCAGATACATCGCAATGGAAGTTATCAGCCCATACCTATAGGTGAACAGCCAATTTGGTGTAGTGGTTAAGTTTGCGGGCTCTTATCTGGGAGAACCGGGTTTGATTCCCCACTCCTCCACCTCCAGCTGCTGGAATGGCCTTGGGTCAGCCATAGCTCTCGTAGGAGTTGTCCTTGAAAGGGCAGCTACTGTAAGAGCTCTCTCAGCCCCATCTACCTCACAGGGTGTTTATTGTGGGGGAGGAAGGTGAAGGAGATTGTAGGCTGCTCTGAGACTCTGTCCTTGAAAGGGCAGCATCTGGGGAGAGCTCTCTTAACCCCACCCACCTCACAGAGTGTCTGTTGCGGGAGAAAAAGTTGAAGGAGATTGTAGGCCGCTCTGAGACTCTGTCCTTGAAAGGGCAGGTTTGGGGGAGAGTTCTCTCAGCCCCAGCTACCTCACAGGATGTCTGTGTGTGTGTGTGGGGGGGGGGAGGTAAAGGAGATTGTGACCTCACTGAGACTCTGAGATTCAGAGTATAGGGCAGGATATAAATCCAATATCTTCTTCAACAGGAAATTAGCATAACAATGTAATAGAGTTTGATAGGTGCAACGATCAAACTGGAATAACAAGTTTCATTTATATGGTCACCATTTGTTTGGTTTTCATTCCAGGGGGGAAACATAGTGAAGGAAATAAATCTGTCCAAATTGGAGATAAATATATGATAATTTATTTCCGTCACTAAATTTATTTTCCTCCGCTGTATTTATTTCCTTCGCCATGCTTCCCCCAAAATTAAAACCAAACAAAAAGGGACTGTTCCAGTAAATTTGACTTCTACCATAGAGTTTTTACCCAGACATCAGAGCATTGTCTCGACACCCTAGATATGATGATGTCACTTCCGGGTCATGTGATATAGACCAGCCAGTTTACTGCTGACTCTGAATTGGAAAATTCCTGGAGATTTGGGGATGGAGCCTGGGGACAGCAGATTTTGAGTAGAGAAGGACGTTCAGCAGAGGTGCGACGTGCTACAGTTAGGGTTCCCAATCCCCAGGTGGGAACTGGAGAACAAGTAAAAAGCTCATAGCATTGGACTCTCTGGTCCAATCTTTTTAAAACTTGGAGGGTATTTTGGGGGGAGGCACTGGATGCTATGCTGAAAATCTGATGCTTCTACCTCAAAAAACATCCCTTCCCAGAGCCCCAGATACCTGCAGATCAATTCCCCATTATACCCTATGGGAATCGGTCTCCATAGGGAATAATGGAGTGCCCTGCAGACAGTTCCCTCTCCCATCCTTTCTGATGACCGTAAAGTGGGGGGGGGCCTCCAAACCAGGGGATCCCTTGCCCCCACCTGGGGATTAGCAAACAAAAGAGTCACACGGTAGAAGGAACTGGAGAACAAACAGAAAGCTCCTTGTAATGTCGGCTTAAGTGTAAATTGATATTTAAAGAGATATCGTCCAGTAAAGCCAAACTGATTATAAATTGTCTCTCTTTATTTTTTAGGCGTTGTGCCTCCAAGAAGTGTGGAAATAAGACGCAGACGAATTCCACATTTTACCACCCATGTTGTTATATACTAGCAGCACATACAGACATTCCTTTCGAAATGTGAGAGCAAAGCATTGCGAAATTGACAAGTCGGTTTTCTGAATGAGGAAACTGTTGCTCTGGATAAAGTGTTCGAGCGAAACAGGAAGTTAAATCGGTTAATCCTGTAGCGCTCTTGGTGGTTTTGCTGCGAAAACAGGAATGTCTGTCCATGCTGCTATTATATAATAACGTTGGTGGAAAAATTTTGTATTCCGCATTTCCTTGAGGCATGATGCCTAAGAAATAAACAGAGACAATTTATAATCCGTTTGGCTTTATTGGACAATATCTCTTTACATACCAATTTAGAGCCAGTTTGGTGTAGTGGTTAAGTGTGTGGACTCTTATCTGGGAGAACCGGGTTTGATTCCCCACTCCCCCACTTGCACCTGCTAGCATGGCCTTGGGTCAGCCATAGCTCTGGCAGAGGTTGTCCTTGAAAGGGCAGCTGCTGTGAGAGCCCTCTCCAGCCCCACCCACCTCACAGGGTGTCTGTTGTGGGGGAAGAAGGTAAAGGAGATTATGAGCCGCTCTGAGACTCTTCGGAGTGGAGGGCGGGATATAAATCCAATATCTTCTTCTTCTTCTTCTTCTTCTTCTTCTTCTTCTTCTTCTTCTTCTTCTTCTTCTTCTTCTTCTTCTTCTTCTTCAATTTATACCTAAGCCGACATTACACAGAGTTTTTTGCTTGTTCTCCAGTTCCTTCTACCATGTGACTCTTTTGAACATATACGAACATATGAAGCTGCCTTATACTGAATCAGACCCTCGGTCCATCAAAGTCAGTATTGTCTTCTCAGACTGGCAGCGGCTCTCCAGGGTCTCAAGCGGAGGTTTTTCACACCTATTTGCCTGGACCCTTTTTTGGAGATGCCAGGGATTGAACCTGGGACCTTCTGCTTCCCAAGCAGATGCTCTACCCCTGAGCCACCGTCCCTCCCCTATGATAGGTCATTATGCTAAACACGGAAAATGAAGATTCTATTCTGACAGCAATGAAGATCCTATGAATTTAGGGGGAAGTTCACACCCCCTCCAGCCTAGAAATAGCAGCTCTCCAGCAGCCCTGGCCCCACTCAATGCACAGCAGCCAAGAAGCTCTGAGCGCCTGCTCCGGCTGCAACGCCACTGAGGATGTTCTCCGCAGCTGAGAACGAAACGTCTGGAAGGAAAAACTTTCTCCAGTAGAACACGGCACTTGATCCCGGAAGATTCTACAAACCCTAATGATGTTACCAGCCGTGAAAACCTGAAATCTTTGTTAGGGGGAAGTGTTATTGAGCTTCCTGCATTGTGCAGGGGGTTGGACTAGATGACCCTAGAGGCCCCTCCCAACTCTATGATTCTATGCAAACTGTCTTGACATTATTTTTCTTATGCAGAATGCTTGTTGGAACTGCATATTCTGGGATGCTGTACATCAGGGGTAGAATTCTAGCAGAAGCTCCCCTGCATACCAGGCCACACCCCCTGATGCAGCCAATCCTCCAAGCGCCTGCAAAAAAGAGCCTTGTAAGCTCTTGGAGGATTGGCTACGTCAGGGGTGCGTGGCCCAATATGCAAAGGAACTCCCGCCAGAATTCCACCCCTGGAAGTAGGAAGTACTTCTTCACCCAAAGGGTGATTAACATGTGGAATTCACTGCCACAGGAGGTAGTGGCGGCTTCAAGCATAGCCAGCTTTTGGTTGCCAGTCTCCAGGTGGGGGCAGGGGATCCCCTGGTTTGGAGGCCCTCCCCCCACTTCGGGGTCATCAGAAAGGATGGGAGAGGGAAATGTCTGCTGGGCACTCCATTATTCCCTATGGGGACCGATTCCCGTAGAGTATAATGGAGAATTGATCTGTAGGTAACTGGGAGCCTGGGGGGGGGGGCTGTTTTTCTTAGGTAGAGGCACCAAATTTTAGCATAGCATACAGTGCCTCTCCCCAAAATACCCTCCAAGTTTCAAAAAGATTTGACCAGATTGGACTATGAGCCCCAAAAGAAGGTGCCCCTATCTGTTGTTTTCAAATGCCGGTAAGGCATTTAAAAGGTATGTGGTCCTTTTAAATGTGATGGCCAGAACTCCCTTTGGAGTTGAATTATGCTCGTCCCACCCTTGTTCCTGGCTCCACCCCCAAAGTCCCCAGATATTTGCTGAATTGGATTTGGCAACCCTAGCTATAATCCATTCTCTGCAGCAGACATTTTCTCTGGAGGAAGTGATCTTTGTAGTCTGATAAATAAAAGAGACAGTTTGGTGTAGTGGTTAAGTGTGAGGACTCTTATCTGGGAGAACCAGGTTTGATTCCCCACTCCTCCACTTGCACCTGCTGGAATGGTCTTGGGTCAGCCATAGCTCTCGTAGGAGTTATCCTTGAAAGGGCAGCTGCTGTGAGAGCTCTCTCAGCCCCACTCACCTCACAGCGTGTCTGTTGTGGGGGGAGAAGATATGGGAGATTGTAAGCCACTCTGAGTCTCTGATTCAGGGAGAAGGGTGGGGTATAAATCTGCAGTTCTTCTTCTTCTTCTTATAATTCTGGGGAAATACCAGGCTCCATTTGGATAACTCTAACTTATAGAACCTGAGAGCCAGGGCTGAACCGAGACTGTCTGACACCCTAGGCCATGCTAACTTCTGGTGCCCTTCTCCCCCCTGCAATGATAATGTCATCGAGTCACATGGAGGGAACCCAATTTGGCACCCCCAGAAGGCCGGCACTCTAGGCGATAACCTAGTTTGCCTAGTGACAGAGCCAGCCCTGCTAAGAGTGATCCAAAACATATCTACTTAGAATCCTATTCCGGTCTACCCCATGGGAAAGTGTTCTTCGGATTTGCTCTGAGTCTTAAAAAGTACTTTTACTTGTATCCTAACTAAAATAAAAGCAAGAACCCCAAGACTGTCTTACCTTAGATGTCTTCTCTAGGCAGGTCAGGCAAGGCTGAGAGAGAGCAGCAGCAGCTGAGGTCAAGGGCCAGCGCAGCACAATCTCTCTCTCACACCAACACCAACACAGCAGAAATGGAATGGAGTCCAGCCAAGCAGACTCCTTAAAAAGGTTCTCTGGCTCTACGCAGAGCAGTTTCAAAAATACCACTGCTCTGTGATTGGCCAGAGAACAGTGTTTACTTGGATACCCAAGCAAACAAAAGAACAACAATGTTGCTGATGGCTGGGGGATTAGCCCAGCCATCAGCTACACAACAGCCCTGAAAAGCATGCATTTGCAATGCATTTTGCAAATGCATGCTTTGGATTGGCTGCTGGGGCTCCTCTCCCCCTCCCTCCCTGATCCCAGGGAGGCTATGGGAGAGGTGGGAAAAGGCTTCCAAAGGCAGGAAAGGAGGCAAGCAGCTTTCCTGAGGCTGCAGAAGCTCCTTTCCCACCTTTTACATTGAGTTCCGTATACTTCCGAATATTGATTCGGAAGTATACGGGCAGCCGAATACGGCTCCCGTATAATGGCTTCTAATTGGATTCGGAAGTATACGTCACCGTATACTTCCAAATCAGGGGGTATTTGGTGGTCTATTCGGTTCGGCCGAACCGAATGCACACCCCTAACCTACAGTCAAAGTCTGGCTTGGAACATAGTAGCACTCAGTTGCTTGACACAGCAATTTTCCATCTGTAGCCTAGTAAGCTTAATCTATTGCTTTTCCAAATGCATTTGGGGTGGTGAGAAATGGTTACCCAAACCTTCAGATTCCAGGCTAGGGAATAGTGGAGAGGGCTCAGGGGATTGTTGCTAAAAGCATCTCCTTGGAAGCTCATGGGCATGACAAACGTGTCAGGTTCCATCCTGTCTACGAAGATGACTTCTGTTTTAAAATGTGTGCGATTAGATTGTATCTGGTTTCAGCGGCGAATGCCAAGTTTGATGAGCACCCAAGTCAAATTCAGTCCGTGATGGGATTTCTCACTTAAGGAATGACAATCACAAATGCATTTCCCCCCAAAACTAGCCAGGCTTAATTTCCTCAGATTTGGTTGTCTCTCTTTCTAGCTGTGTTACAGTATATGTTACAAAGATTAATATAATGCAGTGTGTCTTAGCAAAAAACATAGGCACCGAAGAAGATCCCTGCTGGACCAGACCAGTGGTCCATCTAGTCCAGCATCCTGTCTCACACAGTGGCCAATCAGTTCCTCAGGAGGGCCAACAACAGGGCAGAGAGCCTGAGGCCTTCATAAGAACATCAGAAGAGCCCTACTGGATCAGACCAGTGGTCCCTTTAGTCCAGGATCCTGTCTCACACAGTGGCCAACCAGTTCCTCTGAAGGGTCAACAACAGGGCCAACAACATAACAAAGACCCTGCTGGAGTAGACCAGTAGTCCATATAGTCTAGTCTCCTGTCTCACTATGGCCAACCAACTCTTCTGGAAGTCCAACATAGGGCTGCTAAGCCCCTGGTTCAGGGGAACCATTGGGCTGGCGGGGGAACCTCCCCTGATGTTGTTGTCGCGATGACGTCACCCAGAAGTCATCGTGCCGGCAACCTCGTCCGGTGACTGCTCTAGGTGTTTTTGGGAAAACTCTATGGTTTTCCCAGATGCTCTAGCCACTTGGGAGGGGAAACTCTATCTGTTGGAGTGAGTGACTCAGCATTTCCTGGACACTGGGGGGGAGGGGGTGGCACTTCATCACTCTAAGTATGTATGGGCGTTCTCTAATTGAATAGGATTCCTCTCTGTCTTAACCTGAGAGCTTCCCTTTGACCCCTCTCCCTTGCTCCATTCACTTCCTTCACATGGCCTTCCATGGAGACACATGACT
The DNA here is from genome assembly GCF_032191835.1 of Heteronotia binoei. Classification (NCBI taxonomy): domain Eukaryota; kingdom Metazoa; phylum Chordata; class Lepidosauria; order Squamata; family Gekkonidae; genus Heteronotia; species Heteronotia binoei. Next base: position 5,061,966 of record NC_083223.1, read on the forward strand.
CTGCTGTCTCTTATGCGAAAAGAAGCCAAGCAGCTTGACACAATCCCCAGGGGTGGAATTCTAGCAGGAGCTCTTTTGCATATTCGGCCACACCCCCTGAAGTAGCCAATTCTCCAAGAGCTGGCAAGGGAGTGTGGCCTAATATGCAAAGGAGCTCCTGCTAGAATTCCACCCCTGACAATCCCAAGCATCATGTGAGAAGGAGATAATTTGTCCGGCAGTGCCCACACTGTGGCATAAATAGCTGTATTTGGTGATCATTTCATTTCTGATGTTAATTCACCCTTTTTGTATTGGGATATTTATGTCTGATACTGCGGTGCTATTTGCAGTAATAAGACTAATTGATTTTCAGAAGGTTCCTACCATTCAAATGGAGGGAAAGTGTTAGAAAGGTTCTTTTAAAAATGTGATTCTTTTTGCCTAGTGCAGGGGTGTCCAACATGCGGCCCGGGGGCCAAATCAGGCCCCTGGAGGTCTCCTATCAGGCCTCTGAGCAACTGGCAGCCATCTGCTCCCTTCTCCCTCTCTCTTGCTTCCTTCTGTATAACAGCTTGCTTTGCAAGGTTTGCTCAATCGCACAGGAGCTACAGAGGATACTTCTATTTCCTCCATTGGCTGAGGCTCCTCCCTTGGCAAGGAAGGGGTGGGAGACAGTGTTTGCTTTACCACGATCTCTCAATCGCAAAACTGAGCCAAGCCTCTCCTTCTTCTATTGGCTGGGGCTCCTTCCCCTCCTGGTCCCCTGGGGAAGGAAGGAAAGAGCCGGAGCTTCCTTTGCCCAATTCCCTGGATCCCATGGGAGAAAAACAAAGGAAGCACCTTTAAGACTGAATGCTAATGTTTTAAGGATGTTTTATGGTTTTTAAAAAAAATCTTTGTGTTTGTTTGTGTCCTTTATAGAGTTTATATCTCTGCTACCTAAACATAAATAGGTACACACATGGCCTGGTCCAACTCAACATGGCTCAGTCTCACAAAGTCTAATTTATGTCAGATCCCGTCCTCATAACCAATGAGTTCGACACCCTTTGCCTCTCTCTCTCGGCTTGGCTTTGCGAACGAAGATTTAAGAAGGGTGCAATAGTCCACGTTTGCTGCAGGCTTGCTGGTGGCTGACAAGACCAATGTGGGACAGGCAGGTCCGGCCACAGCGGCTGCAGGGAAAAGTCTGATTTAGGGTTGGTCCTGTAGCAGTGCGATTCTTCCTCAATCTCCTTTTGTCCTCAAGACCAGCTATGCGTGCGTTCTCAAAGGAAGAGACAGCCTGGTGGATGGTGTGCCTCCATGCTTTGTGATCTGAGGCTAGGTCAGACCACTGGTGATGGTTGATGTGACAGGTGCTAAGGGATTTCTTCAAGGAGTCCTTGTACCTCTTCTTCGGTGCCCCTCTATTTCGATGACCGGTGGAGAGTTCGCCATACAGGGCAATCTTGGGAAGGCGGTGGTTTTCCATCCTAGAAATATGCCCTGCCCAGCGCAGCTGCGTCTTCAACAGCAGTGCCTCAATGCTGGTAACCTCCGCCCGCTTGAGGACTTAAGTGTTGGTCACAAAGTCACTCCAGTGGATGTTGAGGATGGTGCGAAGGCAGCGCTGATGAAAGCGCTCAAGGAGTCGCAGGTGATGACGGTATAAAACCCGCCTAGCGCATCATGAACCCACAAAGCACATTTCTACACAACAATCGTCCTCTTGCTGTTATTATTGATTATTTGTTGCCTTGCCAAAAGGCGGGGTGCTGGTCTACTCCAGGAAGAAAGAACTTCCTTCCATGCGTGTTGATCTCCCCCTCTCTTCCAAAGCTCCTCTTGTTATTTCGCAGAAATGGGGAGCCCGAAAACTGGAAGTTCTTTCTAGTTTTGACTCTCCTCCCCCCCCCCCATATCCTCTTTGTTTCCGAATATGATCAGAGAAATCAGGATGTTAAAATTACGCCCGGCGTACGCGAAAACAACAATTCCTCTCTTGAACGGGATACAAATGAGTCAGCCACTCAGTCATCATGTCTAATTTTTATAACAGGAAATAGAAAGCTCATTATTGGTTATTTTGGTCTTTTTCAGTCTCCCCCTTTGGACTGGTAGGACAATGAACAGTTGCTTTATCTAGGAAGAGAGGCCTCAAAGCAAAATAATTTATTGGCCCCGATTTCCGTAATGCCCTTTCAAAGCTGGAGACAAGCAGGCGCTGGCTATTGAGGACAGCTGTCCTGACCCAGCAACAAAATATTTTTTTGCCTCCCCTATAAACTTGGTCTGGCATTTTCTTCCTTTTTAGATACATTGGAGAGATGGAGGCTAATAGACATACCGGGAATCAAAGAGCCTACATTGTTACTGGTGGCCCACAGGTGGCTTTCATACCTATCCCAGTCCCAAAATATTTTTTTGCCTCCCCTATAAATTTGGTTTGGCATTTTCTTCCTTTTTTGATACATTGGATAGACTGGAGGGTAATGGACATACTGGGAATCAAAGAGACTACACTGTTACTGGTAGCCCAAGGTGGCTTTCATACCTATCCCAGTTCCAAAATATTTTTTTTTGCCTCCCGTATAAATTTGGTCTGGCATTTTCTTCCTTTTTAGATACATTAGAGAGACTGGAGGGTAATGGACATACCGGGAATCAAAAAGCCTACATTGTTACCGGTGGCCCACAGGCGGCTTCCAAACCTATCCCAAAGTACCACACAACAGAACAGCTGAAATAAATGTATTGATTTTATTTCATCTCTACCCTGCTTTTCTCAGCAATGGGGACCCCAGAGCACTTTGTTTCCCCCTCCTGTACTTCATTGTCATGATAAGGCTGAAAATTTGCCACTGTCCCAAGGTCATTCAACAAGCTTCCATGGCAGGCTGAAGATTTGAATTTGGGACTTCCAGAACCTAGTATGGCACTTGTGACTACTATACCATGCTCAACATTTAGGGTTGCGCCTGAAGATGTCCCAGAATTACAACTGATGTCCGGACACTGAGATCAGTTCTCCTGGAGAAAATGGCTGCTCTTTAAGGTGAACTCTGAGGTATTATACCCTGCTGAGGTCCCTCTGTTCCTTAAGTCCTCCATCCTAAGGCGGGCAACTCTAAATAGAACCAATGCCCTTCATCACCTAGGATTTTAGGACTGCTACAAAAAAAGCCCCGATTGGTGGGTAGGTAGGAAAGGTTGGTGTTAGGTTTGCTAAGTGGCTAGTTTAGGATAGTGTATTTTGTGAATTTGATTGAGTAGATGATAAGAAGATAAGATTTAAGATGGATATAGACAAGCTGGAATGGGTCCAGAGGAGGGCGTCAAAGATGGTGAGGGAAGACCAAGTCCTATGAGGAAAGGTTGAAGGAGCTGGGCATGTTTAGCCTGGAGAGGAGGCGGCAGAGAGGTAATAGGATCACCATCTTCAAGTACTTGAAGGGCTGTCATATAGAGGATGGGGTGAAATTGTTTTCTGTGGTAGGACCAGAACCAATGGGTTGAAATTAAATCAAAAAAGTTTCCAGCTCAACATTAGGAAGAACTTCCTGACGATTAGAGCGGTTCCTCAGTGGAACAGGCTTCCTCGGGAGGTGGTGGGCTCTCCTTCCTTGGAGGTTTTTAAACAGAGGCTAGATGGCCATCTGACAGCAATAAAGATCCTGTGAATTTAGGGGGAGGTATTTGTGAGTTTCCTGCAAAGTGTAGGGGGTTGGACTAGATGACCCTAGAGGTTCCTTCCAACTCTGTGATTCTATGATTCTATAAGCAGTAGATGGTAATGTTACTGAACTACTGAAAAGTAGCTCATGGATTATTTGTTTATGTATAATTCTTTGGAAGTTTATAACTTCCTCTTTCTCTTCTCTTCTGTTATGGTTTGGTTTTGTATTTTTTAAAAAAATATTCATTGATGCTGTAAGATTAATCAAGTTAGTAAGGTTTATATTGATATTTACGTTTTATGTTTTGTATTCTAACTGAAATAAACTGCAAAAAAAAAAAAAGCAAACTAAGGGAGAAAAAGTGACTTTTCATTTGATTGAATCTGTCTAAATTTAGCCTATCCCAAGTTTGGAGTTGTGGTTAAGTGTGCAGACTCTTATCTGGGAAAACCGGGTTTGATTCCTCACTCCTCCACTTGCACCTGCTGGAATGGCCTTGGGTCAGCCAGAGCTCTCTTATCTGGGAGAACTGGTTTGATTCCCACTCCTCCTCTTGCACCTGCTGGAATGGCCTTGGGTCAGCCAGAGCTCTGGCAGAGGTTGTCCTTGAAAGGGCAGCTGCTGTGAGACCCCTCTCAGCCCCACCCACCTCACAGGGTGCCTGTTGTGGGGGAGAAGATGTAGGAGATTGTAAGCCGCTCTGAGTCTCTGATTCAGGGAGAAAGGCGGGGTATAAATCTGCAATTCTTCTTCTTCTTCCATCTTATGGTAAAGATGTATTTCTTATTTAAGCACTGAAGCAGGGACTAGTGATTGGCAAGAAACTCACCAGTGGTGCAGTGATGTTGCCAACGAAGCACTGATGTCACTTCCTGTCACACGCAATGTCGTCATGTTGCCAGTGACAGTCTAGCCTTCAGCCCAAAGTCTGTGGTTTAGGCTGGCAGTCGCTTCCCATTTTCCTCACAATGCCCCACTTAGTGGTGGTAAGAAGGGCAGACAAGATGGTCTCTCCCTTAAAACGTTAGCACTCATGGTCTTAAAGATGCTTTCTTTGTATTTCTCCCATGGGAGCCAGAGAACTGGAAGCTCTGGCTCTTTCCTTTCTTCCCCATGGGACAGGAGCCTCGGCCAATAGAAGGAAGAGAGGCTTGGCTCAGTAGCTCTGCTGTGCAATTGAGAGAGCCCGGCAAAGCAAGCTCTCCCTCCCTTCCTTCCTCCCCAAGGAAGGAGCCTCAGCCAGTAGAAGGAAGAGAGGCTTGGCTCTGTAGCTCTGCTGTGCAATTGAGAGAGCCCGGCAAAGCAAGCTCTCCCTCCCTCCGTTCCTCCCCATGGAAGGAGCCTCAGCCAGTAGAAGGAAGAGAGGCTTGGCTCTGTAGCTCTGCTGTGCAATTGAGAGATCCAGGCAAAGCAAGCTCTCCCTCCTTCCCTTCCTCCCCAAGGATAGAAGGAAGAGAGACTTGGCTCAGTAGCTCTGCTGTGCAATTGAGAGACCCAGGCAAAGCAAGCTCTCCCTCCCCCCCCAAGGAAGGAGCCTCAGCCAATGGAGAAAATAGAGGTTTTGCTCTGTAGTTCCTGTGCAATTGAACAAGCTTTGCAAAGCAAGCTGTGATGCAGAAGGAACCAAGAGAGACGGAGAAGGAAGCAGATGCCAGCCGGTTGCTTGGGGACCTGATAGGAGCCCTCCGGGGGCCCGATTCGATCCCGAACTGCATGTTTGACACCCCTGGACTAGACGGCCTGTATGGCCCTTTCCAACTCTGTGATTCTATGAATCCAAAGTTACGATGTCTCCCCATTCCCTTCACTTGATAGTAGCAGAGGGAAAGCAGAAATCATAACTCCCCGTCTGTGGTTTTTTGCACAAATCTTTGCACAAACATCCTTTAACAGGTTTTTCTTTTAAAGAAAGGATATTGCTTGTCGTGAAACTACATGACCAAAAGGGGAAGGGAGGTAACTTAAAAACAAACGCTTTGGGTGTGACCGAATTAAAACGGGAGGGGAAGGCTTGTACACGGGAGCATCACCAAAGGCCTTCTAATGCTAAAGTCAAGTGGAAATCCACACTCCGTCTTGCGCACGCAGGAACCCGTCAGTTGTAAAAGATGAAGGATCTTGGCCGGCATCCAGGAAAAGGTGCACCCGATGCCAAACTTCCATAAGAATAGTCGTTCAACAATCGGGCCTTTTGCTTGAACGGCTTTAAAAAAAGAAACTCCCCCCCCCCATTGTAACTAATCTCATTAAACGGGGCTCATTGTGTCTCTTATGCCATCAGACAACAGGCTCTTTCAAGGAGAATGTCGCTCTATGCAGAGGCTGTTCAGACGGATTTGGGAGAGACAACGGTAAACAACATAAAACCAGGTGGGATCGAATGTTTTCTTCTACGAAAGCAGGGTTGCCAAATCCAATTCAAGGAATATCTGGGGACTTTGGGGGTGGAGCCAGGAGACTTTGGGGGTGGAGCCAGGAGCAAGGGTGTGACAAGCACAGATGAACTCCTAAGGGAGTTCTGGCCATCACTTTGAAAGGGACAACGCACCATTTAAATGGCTTCCCTCCATTGGAAATAACAAAGGATAGGGGCGCCTTTTTGGGGGGCTCATAGAATTGGACCCGCTGGTCCAATCATTTTGAACCATGGGGGGTGTTTTGAGGAGAGGCACCGGATGCTATGCTGAACCTTTGGCGCATCTACCTCAAAAAAAAGGCCCCTGCAGAGCCCCAGATACCCGTGGATCAATTCTCAATTATACCCTAAGGCAGGGGTGTCAAACATGTGGCTCAGGGGCTGAATCAGGCCCCCGGAGAGCTCCTATCAGGCTCCTGAGCAATTGGCTGCGGGGTGACATGATAGAGGTTTACAAGATAATGCATGGGATGGAGAAAGAAGAGAAAGAAGTACTTTTCTCCCTTTCTCACAATACAAGAACTCGTGGGCATCCGATGAAATTGCTGAGCAGACAGGTTAAAACGGATAAAAGGAAGTACTTCTTCACCCAAAGGGTGATTAACATGTGGAATTCACTGCCACAGGAGGTGGTGGCGGCCACAAGCATAGCCACCTTCAAGAGGGGTTTTGATAAAAATATGGAGCACAGGTCCATCAGTGGCTATTAGCCACAGTGTGTGTGTATATATAAAAATTTTTGCCACTGTGTGACAGAGTGTTGGACTTGATGGGCCGTTGGCCTGATCCAACATGGCTTCTCTTATGATGTTCTTATGGCTGTTGCCTGCCTCCTTCTCGCTCTCTCTTGCTTCCTTCTGCATCTCAACTTGCTTCTGACAGCAATAAGGATCCTGTGAATTTAGGGGAAGGTATTTGTGAATTTCCTGCACTGTGCAGGGGGTTGGACTAAATGAGCCTGGAAGTCACCCATCCAACACTCTGCTTCTATGACCCAAGGTCACCCATCATGTGGCTTCATATGGAGGAGTGCAGAATCGAGTCCATTGCTCTTCACCATTACACCACTCCGGCTCTCAGGGGTAAGAATGAAACCGATAGACCATGCTAGCATTGTGCATAAGCTGAGTGCATACCCTAGGGGTGTCAAACATGCGGCCCGGGGACTGAATCAGGCCTCCGGAGGGCTTCTATCAGGTCCGCGAACAACTCACTGTTGTCTGCTTCCTTCTCCCTCTCTTGCTTCCTTCTGCATCACAACTTGCTTTGCCAGGCTTGCTCAATCGCACAGGAGCTACAGAACAAAGCTTCTCCCTTTGGGAGGGGCAAGGAGAGCTAGCTTTGCCAAGCTCTCTCAATCACACAGCAGAGCTACGGAGCCCAGCCTCTCCTCCTTCTGCTGGCTGAGGCTCAACAAGCCAGTGAGGTGGATTAGGCTGTGTGTGTGTGTTTCCCTGTGTCCTTTATAAAGTTTATATCTCTCCTACCTGGCATTACATTTCATGACATCCTTGGCCCGGCCCGACAAGGTGAAGATCCGGCCCTCATAACAAATGAGTTCGACACCCCTGTGCCTAGAACATGGCTGTAGAATATTACACAAGACAAAGAATTTCCTCCGCAAACGAGTCTATGGGAAAACGGTTCCCTGAAGGTAGAACATCTGAAAGTCACCGTTACAGGTGATAATTATGCTAATTGGAAATGGCACGGAGTGTATCAATGCCGCCTTCATCCTTCATTATGTTTCTCGCTTTCCTTTTGGAAACAAGATGTTTGGTTCAATGAGCTACTGAATATGGATGGGGCGGGGAGAAGGAAGAGCCTCAAAGGGATGGAGAAATCGGAGTATGGTGCCCTCGCAAAAGCTATATATGGGCCACCTCTGGCAGCGATAGGAAGAAACCACAGGATTTAAGAAGATTAAGAATAACTGTCTTGTTACATCAGGATTGTTTATCCTTTCAGTTTCTTGGCCGGGTGCTTGGCATGCCACTCCTTATTAGCGGTTAAACTGAAGGACAGCAAGGGACCCGCTCTCTTCATTTCTGCAAATGTCTCAAAATACTTCAGCAGCCGTGTTCCCTCGAAGCGGAGGGAGTGTGAGCTGGCTCACAGGGTTTTTTTTTCGCCTCCGGCTCACACATTTTTGTCTTGGCTCAGGAAGGATGGCCCCTGAGCAAACCAATTCACGCAGCAGCTCACAACTTTAAAGCCAGTAGCTCATAACTTTAACGCTAGTAGCTCACAAATTATAATTTTTGATCACAAGTCTCTGCAGCTTAGAGCAGGGGTGTCGAACATGCAACCCAGGGGCCAAATCAGGCCCCCGGAAGGCTCCTATCAGGCTCCCAAGCAGCTGGCTGCCATTTGCTTCTTTCTCCCTCTCTCTTGTTTCCTTCTGTATAACAAGCTTGCTTTGCCAGGCTTGCTCGATCATATAAGAGCTACAGAGGAAGCTTCTATTTCTTCCTTTGGCTGAGGCTCCTCTCTTGGCGAGGAAGGGGGGGCAGAGTTTGCTTTACTCAATAGCACAACTGAGCCAAGCCTCTCCTCCTTCTATTGGCTGAGGCTGCTTCCCCTCCTGGTACCCTGGGGAAGGAAGGAAATAGCCAGAGCTTCCTTTGCCCCTTTCCCTGGATTCCATGGGAGAAAAAACAAAGAAAATGCCTTTAAGACCGAGTGCTAATGTTTTAAGGATGTTTAAAGGTTTTTAAAAAAATCTTTGTGTTAGTCTGTGTCTTTTATTGAGTTTATATCTCTGCTGCCTAATAATAAATAGGTACACACATGGCACGGCCCAACCCAACATGGCTCGACCCAACAAAGCCAGTTTGGTGTAGTGGTTAAGTGTGCGGACTCTTATCTGGGAGAGCCGGGTTTGATTCCCCACTCCTCCACTTGCACCTGCTAGCATGGCCTTGGGTCAGCCATAGCTCTGGTAGGAGTTGTCCTTGAAAGGGCAGCTGCTGTGAGAGCCCTATCCAGCCCCACCCACCTCACAGGGTGTCTGTTGTGGGGGAGGAAGGTAAAGGAGATTGTGAGCCGCTCTGAGACTCTTTGGAGTGGAGGGCGGGATATAAATCCAATATCTTCTTCTTCTTCTTCTTCTTCTTCTTCTTCTTCTTCTTCTTCTTCTTCTTCATTTATGTCAGATTCAGCCCTCATAACGAATGAGTTTAACACCCCTGGCTTAGAGGATGTATTGGTTAGCAGCTCTGGGTACCCCAACTGCAGCTTAACCCAAACCCCAATCTCTAGAGTTCAAATGTATGAGTGTAAAGGGCTGTCAACATACAGGTGACTTTTGCTGATCCTGTGGATACAGAGGCGGTTTGCCGTTTCCTCCCTCCACATAACGACCTTGGATTTCCTGCATAGCAACCTTGGACTCCCATTGGAATACTAAACGGGCTTGACTTTGCTTAGCTTCTGAGATCTGGGCTAGGCTGAGGATTCAAAAAGGATGACCAGAATGCTAGAGGAGGTTCAAAGCTCTTTACGAAATCTAGTTAAGGGTTTCTTTCCTCATTCATGATGACTTGATGATGCATCTGGTTCCTACTGGAAAGGTTCTAGACAAATTAATTTGGGCCATGTTGTATTCATTTTGTTATACCCCCTTCTCTGTATCCTGTTCAGCAATGAACATAAGAGGAGCCATGTTGGATCAGGCCAGTGGCCCCTCCAGTCCAACACTCTGTGTCACATAAGAACATAAGAGGAGCCACGTTGGATCAGGCCAATGGCCCATCCAGTCCAACACTCTGGGTCACATAAGAACATAAGAGAAGCTGTGTTGGATCAGGCCAATGGCCCATCCAGTCCAACACTCTGGGTCACATAAGAACATAAGAGAAGCCATGTTGGATCAAGCCAATGGCCCATCCAGTCCAAAACTCTGAGTCACATAAGAACATAAGAGAAGCTGTGTTGGATCAGGCCAATGGCCCATCCAGTCCAACACTCTGTGTCACATAAGAAGATAAGAGGCCATGTTGGATCTGGCCAGTGGCCCCTCCAGTCCAACACTCTGTGTCACATAAGAACATAAGAGAAGCCACGTTGGATCAGGCCAAAGGCCCATCCAGTCCAACACTCTGTGTCACATAAGAGAAGCCATGTTGGATCAGGCCAATGGCTCATCCAGTCCAACACTCTGTGTCACATAAGAACATAAGAGAAGCCATGTTGGATCAGGCCAATGGCCCATCCAGTCCAAGACTCTGTGTCACACAGTGGCCAAAAAAGAAAGAAGGTTCACAAGTGGGGCTAGAAGCCCTTCCGCTTTGCCCCCCTCCCCACAAGCACCAAGAATACAGAGCATCACTGCCCCAGACAGTTCCAATAATATGCTGTGGCTAATACCCACTGATGGACCTCTGCTCCATATTTTTATCCAAACCCCTCTTGAAGCTGGCTATGCTTGTAGCTGCTGCCACCTCTTATGGCAGTGAATTCCACATGTTAATCACCCTTTGGGTGAAGAAGTACCTCCTTTTACCTGTTCTAACCCTACTGCTCAGCAATTTCATTGAATGCCCACGAGTTCTTGTATTGTGAGAAAGGGAGAAAAGGACGTCTTTCTCTACTTTCTCCATCCCATGCGTTATCTTGTAAACCTCTATCATGTCACCCCACAGTCGACATTTCTCCAAGCTAAAGAGCCCCAAGCGTTTTAACCGTTCTTCATAGGGAAAGTGTTCCAAACCTTTAATCATTCTAGTTACCCTTTTCTGGACTTTTTCCAATGCTATAATATCCTTTTTGAGGTGCGGTGACCAGAATTGTACACAGTATTCCAAATGAGACCACACCATCGATTTATACAGGGGCATTATGATACTGGCTGATTTGTTTTCAGTTCCCTTCCTAAAAATTCCCAGCATGGCATTGGCCTTTTTTATTGCAATTGCACACTGTCTTGACATTTTCAGTGAGTTATCTGCAACAACCCCAAGATCTCTCTCTTGGTCAGTCTCTGCCAGTTCACACCCCATCAACTTGTATTTGTAGCTGGGATTTTTGGCTCCAATGTGCATTACTTGCACTTGGCCACATTGAACCTCATCTGCCACGTGGACACCCACTCACCCAGCCTCAACAGATCTCTTTGGAGTGCTTCATAATCCTCTCTGGTTCTTACCACCCTGAACAATTTCGTGTCATCTGCAAATTTAGCCACTTCACTGCTTACTCTCAACTCCAAATCACTAATGAAGTTAAAGAGCATGGGACCCAGTACTGAGCCCTGCGGCACCCCACTGCTTACCATCTTCCACTGCGAAGATTGCCCATTTATACTCACTCTCTGCTTCTTATTAATTAGCCAGTTTTTGATCCACAAGAGTACTTGTCCTTTTACTCCATGACTCTCGAACTTACTAAGGAGCCTTTGATGAGGAACTTTATCAAAAGCTTTCTGGAAGTCAAGGTAAACAACATCTATCGGGTCCCTTTTGTCACATGTTTGTTCACTCCCTCAAAGAACTGTAACAGGTCAGTTGTAGGACCTCCTCTCTTGTCACCTCAATCTGACTCAAGTCTTTCAACACCCCTTCCAAAATTAGCAGTTCTGGAGTAGGCAAACACTTCTTATCTTCCGCAGTGAAGACGGGGCAAAAAATGCATTCAGCTTCTCAGCCATTTCCCTATCCTCCTTCAATAATCCTTTTACCCCTTGGTCATCCAAGGCCCCACTGCTCCCTGGCTCGTTTCCTGCTTCTAATATATTTGAAGAAATATTTATTGTTGGTCTTTATGTTTTTTGCAATATGCTCCTCATGGTCCCTTTTTGCCTGCCTGATCACAGTCTTGCATTTGTTTTGCCACAGCCTGTGTTACCTTTTATTAATCTTACTTGGACTAGTTTTTCACCGCTTAAAGGAATCCTTTTTTACCTTTTACAGCTTCTGTAACTTTGTTTGTTAACCATGCAGGCCTTTTCTTATACCTGTTTGTTCCTTTCCTAACTTGTGGTATATAATTTTAAATAGCCTCCAAGCTTCCCCAAAGGTTTTGACTGCATTTACCTTTCCTTTCAATTTCCTCTTCACATGCCTCCTCATTTCAGAGAATTTACCCCTTTTAAAGCTAAAAGTGGTTGTGCTGGTCTTTTGGGGCAACTCCCTATTTATACAAATGGTGAAATCAATAACGTTATGGTCATTGCTCCCGAGTGGTGCAATCACTTTTACATCTCTCACCAAGTCTTGGGCATTACTTAGGACCAAATCCAGGATCACCCCACGCCTGGTAGGTTCTGTGACCATCTGCTCCATAGCACAGTCATTGAGAGTGTCTAGAAACTCAATCTCTTTCTCTCGACCAAAACACAAATTGACCCAATCACCTATTATGACGCAGTTTTTATGTTTAGCCACTATCTTTAATCCTTCCATCATATTATAATCGTCCTCTATATTTTGATTTGGTGTGCGATAACAAACTCCCATAGTTAAATTTCCTTTTGGGCCCTCTATTTCGACTCAAAGCATTTCTAGAAGAGAATCTAATTCTCTGACCTCAATCTTACTGGACTGTATACCCTCTCTGACATACAGAGCCACCCCACCTCCAACTCTTCCCTCCCTATCTTTCCGATATAACTTATATCCAGGAATCACCGTGTCCCACTGATTCTCCTCATTCCACCAAGTTTCTGAAATCCCCACAATGTCTATGTTTTCCCCCAACACTAAACATTCCAACTCCCCAGTTTTACTTCAAACACTTTGTATAGCATTTGTATACAAACATCTATAATTTCCCAGGCAAGTTATGCCTGCAACCTTCCTCCTACTGCCTCGAGACTTTGGCAGACACTCTATACTGTTTGTCACCATCTCAGTGGACAACTCCGATCCATTACCTGGTAGAAAAGTAACAGCTAACTCTTCATCTCTTTGAGATGAGTCCTCCCAAGCCAGAGACATTTCATCTCCTGTCAGCTTTCCCCCAAGATTTAGTTTAAAAACTGCTCTACCACCTTTTTGATTTTAAGCGTCAGCAGCCTGGTTCCTTCTGGGGACAAGTGGAGGCCATCTCTTTTATACAGTTCCTGCTTGTTCCAGAAAGCATCCCAGTGCCTAACAAACTTAAACCCTTCCTCCCTACACCATCGTCTCATCCACACATTGAGACTTCTAATTTGTGCCTGTCTCTCCTGCCCTGCACGTGGAACAGGTAGCACTTCTGAGAAGACTACCTTGGAGGTCCTGGCCTTAAGTTTTCTTCCCAGCAGCCTAATTTTTTCCTCCAGGACCTCACGACTGCATTTCCCCACATCGTTGGTGCCAACATGCACCACGACCACTGGCTCCTCCCCAGCACTGTCTATCAGCCTATCTACAACATGCGTGATGTCTGCTACCTTCGCAGCAGGCAGGCAAGTCACCATACGGTTAGTAAGCAGTTTTGCCACCCAGCTGTCTACTTGCCTAAGGATCGAATCACCAACTACTAAGACCACCCCCTCCCTGCCCAGGGATGGTTCCTTGGTGCGAAAGGATACCTGCTCACCAACTGAAGAAGAGGCCCCTTCTGAGGGTGCATTCCCCTTGTCCTCAGCACAGTGTCCTGTTCCCTCTTGACCCTCATGCTCCCTGGCAGCAATGGGGCTGCCATGTTCAGAGTGGGGCTCATCTAACACGTCTCCGAGAGTCTTCTCCGAGTGCCTAACTGACTGTCTCTGCATCTCCAGGTCAGCCACCTCGGCCTCAAGGGTACGAACTCATTCCCTGAGGACCAGGAGTTCCTTGCATCGAGCAAACATCCAAGACTTCTGTCCTGTGGGCAGATAGTCATACATGTGACACTCAGTGCAAAACATTGGAAAGCCCCCACCACCCTGCTGGCATTCTATCTTCATGATAGCTTATTAAAATATACAGTCCCACTTTAAATCCTGTTGTGTTTATGTGGCTCTCCTTCTGGAGGGTCTACTTACCTTATTGGGACACAAGGAAAATAGGGATCTGGGTTCCTGGTCCTTACAGAGTCCCCAGGCTAGGAGCCACAGGCCAAGAGCCCTTTAGCTCTTACCCTTCGGCTTGCACCAAAGGCTCGTGCCTCTGACAAGGTGGAGCTTAATAATGCAAAGAGGGTGGGGCCTCAGTCTGCCCCAGGAACACAGCCACTCCCAGTCAATCAGCAACAATCACCTACAGCCCCCTCAAAACAAACAAACAGCAGTTCCGCAGTAACCACACAAATTCAGAAATTCTCAGCAAGCACACAATAGCACAACTCACACTTCTCAGCAATTCCCCAGCTGTTTAGAAAGCCAATCCTCACCCTTATAGCCTTCTTATCCGCTCTCTCTCAGAGCTCTCTGAAATGTGCTTAGCCTCTGGCAAGGTGGTGCTGAGCTCACACTTTTTTACAATTAGTAATGTTATTCCTTGACTTGTGTCTGTTATATCAGAACTTCCATGATCAGAAGCAGAATATCTTCCATTCCAGATGTTGGTGACATCCCTCCCTCCTCCTGCCTTCCTTCCTTGCACCTGCTGGAATGGCCTTGGGTCAACCATAGCTTTCATAGGAGTTGTCCTTGAAAGGGCAGCTGCTGTAAGAGCTCTCTCAGCCCCAGCTACCTCACAGAGTGTGGGGGGGGGGGTAAAAGAGATTGTGACTGCTCTGAGACTCTGAGATTCTGAGATTCAGAGTATAGGGTGGGATATAAATCCAATTTCTTCTTTCTTTCTTTCTTTCTTTCTTTCTTTCTTTCTTTCTTTCTTTCTTTCTTTCTTTCTTTCTTTCTTTCTGTCTTTCTTTCTGTCTTTCTTTCTGTCTTTCCTAACTTTCCTCCTGGCTTGAGGCAGCTTACAATAATAGTTAAAACATCCCCGGCAAAAACCAAAGAACATTCCAGCTCTGTTAAGAAACTCTGTAAGAAAACTTGAAAGCTAAGTCCCTGTGGTATATTGCAGAGTGGTGATTCTCCTATTTGAAACTTGGATCTATACACCTTGAAAAACTTCGTATGCATCCTTTAATTGTTTTGGCTGACTGTAGTCTTTGACGACTGACGATACACCCACTTGCTATAAGAACAGAAGAAGCTTCATTTTGAAACAGTAAGAATACTGGGCACCTGTTTTCTAGTGATCAAGTTAATGATATTGGATTCTTGTACCGTGTGGTTAAATGCTTATGTTCTTGATAATTTTTGTTCATCTCTGAAGCTCTTTCTTGGTGTAGTGGTTAAGTGCACGGACTCTTATCTGGGAGAACCGGATTTGATTCCCCACTCCACCACTTGCAGCTGCTGGAATGGCCTTGGGTCAGACATGTTCTTGTAGGAATTGTCCTCAAAAAGGCAGCTGCTGAGAGAGCTCTCTCAGCCCCACCCACCTCACAGGGTGTCTGTTGTGGGGGGGAGAAGATAAAGGAGATTGTAAGCTGCTCTGAGACTCTGAGATTCGGAAAGAAGGGTGAGGTATAAATCTACAGTCTTCTTCTCTTGGAGAGTAGTTATTTGCAAGCCCTTTTTTATAGAACACATTTGCATATTAGACCACACCCCCTGATGGCACCATTGTTTCACACAGGACTTTTTTGTTGTAAAAACCCAGCAGGAACTCATTTGCATATTTGGCCACACCGTCTGGTGCCAAGCCGGAACTACCTTCCTGCTCAAAAAACAAAACATATGAACATATGAAGCTGCCTTATACTGAATCAGACACTTGGTCAATCAAAGTCAGTATTGTCTTCTCAGACTGGCAGCGGCTCTCCAGGGTCTCAAGCTGAGGTTTTTCACACCTATTTGCCTGGACCCTTTTTTGGAGATGCTGGGGACTGAACCTGGGACCTTCTGCTTCCCAAGCAGATGCTCTACCACTGAGCCACCGTCCCTCCCCAGAGCCACCGTCCCTCCCCTGAGCCACCGTCCCTCCTCAAAACAAAACAAAACAAAAACCCTAGTTATTTTTGTTTTGTATATTTTGCAAGCCATTAAATGTCGCTTCATGCCTCATGTTCTAAATATAATGATTTTATTAGAAAAATGCATTGTGGATAAGAATTGTCTTTAAAATACACGGTGGTTTCTTTTCCCCTTATACTGTTGCAACTTTCACATCATGTTTAATCCTGTGTTTGTAATTTCCTGGGCTGTTCTAGGCAAAGCAAACCATGTCACACAAGTGGAAGGAATGCAAGCCAATCTTTTTTAAAAAAGCTCTTTGTGGGCATCTCCTGATCTGTGGCCACGATGGTACAAATTCCCAAAGAACCACTAAGCAGACCTTCATGCCAAATATAATTATTTTGGTATACTCCTCTATCACAAACTGTTGCTGATGGTTTTATTCTTCTGGGCATATGAGGAACTCCGGGATGTCGGCTTTACATTAAAGGGATATAGTCTGTGAATGCTAAATACCAAAATAAAATGTGTATTTAATTAAGACTTTAATCTTTTCTAGAGCTCAATTAAAAAATAAAAAAGGTTTGGGGGGCGGGGGGCGCGGGAGGAACGGCATCGCTATAGGGGCCAATAACACTGTCCTAAAACGATTCCTGTTCTTACGATGCATATTAGGAGACTTCCGTTTGGGCGAGTAATTAGCTGGGGTGTTTGGAGATGATGCCGCGTCTGCTAATTGTACTCTCAAGTCGAGAGGATCGTTAAAGTCAGCAATGCCATCTATTTGTTCTGCCAAGCCACGGAATTAAAACGGGCCTCTTGTACCATCAATATTGAGATAAACAGGACACAGTGTGCCGCTCAAGATTAAGGTTACAGTGGCCCGAATTTTCATCCCTGACTCTCCGTTGGTGGGCCTGAGGATATAAAATAATAGTAACAGCTCAGGGAGGCCGTCAGAGAAGAACCGGCTACTGTGGAGGCCATTTTGTGGCTTCTGTTTTGGTCTCATTGCCTGCTTTGACTTTGCCCTTCCTCTTTTTTTTTTCCTTTCCAGACTATCTGTAGCTTCCTAGGAGTGCAGTCACGGCTTTTGTGGTGGTTTTTCTGAGGCAATAGAGGCCATATGGATGCCAGCCTCCAGGTGGAGATCTCCTGCTTTTTACAACTGGTCCCCAGACGACAGAGATCCGTTCCCCTGCAGAAAATGGCTGCTTTGGAGGGTGATCTTTATGGCATTGTACCTTTCTGAGACTCCTCCCCTCCCCTCCCAAGCTCTTCCCTCTCCAGGCTCCGCCCACAAATTTCTAGGTATTTCCCAACCAAGGGCTGCCAATCCTAAGAGGTGGTGCCCCATTGCCTAACTCTGTGCAGCAGCAACCATGAACTTCCTCTACAGTGGTCTCCCTGTGTGAAACAATGGTGGAGTCAGGGGGTGTGGCCTAATAGGCAAAGGAGTTCCTGCTGGGCTTTTTTCTACAAAAAAAGCTCTGTTAAATTGTAATCATGTTGCAATTGTTTTTAACTCTGGGAGAGTGCCCTGAGCACTGCCTGTGGGAGAGAGCAGGATAGAAATTCAATAAGTGGGCAAATAAATAAAATGTCTTTCTCCTCAGTAGAAGCAACAACACAGATTTAGTCAGTGCTTCTGTATATTTACATGGGAGCAATAGCCACTGAAAATAGCGGAGCTTCCATGTAAATATCCATAGAATCAGGACATTAACTCTTAAGATTTTCCAAATATTTTAGCATTACTTTCATACTTACCAGCGACTCAGTCCTTATAGGCTCTGATCCAGTGTAAGGTCTACACTCGAAGAAACATCAAGGACGAGCGGTGACTAACTTCTTCCTTTGATTTGGAGTATTTTGAAGCTTTCTCCGGACTGTGGGCTTTGCCTATTTACAGAAATGAAGTCCACACTTCGAAAAAGAATCTGCTAGAGATGGCATTTCTAGCTATGTATAGGGATTTTTGATGGCTCCCATAATAGCGCCTGTGTGCGCCTCAACAAGCTTCTTGTTTGTGGTGATTGAGAGCCAGTTTGGTGTAGTGGTTAAGTGTGCGGACTCTTATCTGGGAGAACCGGGTTTGATTCCCCCCTCCTCCACTTGCACCTGCTGGAATGGCCTTGGGTCAGCCATAGCTCTGGCAGAGGTTGTCCTTGAAAGGGCAGCTGCTGTGAGAGCCCTCTCAGCCCCACCCACCTCACAGGGTGTCTGTTGTGGGGGAGGAAGGGAAAGGAGATTGTGAGCCGCTCTGAGACTCTGATTCAGAGAGAAGGGCGGGGTATAAATCTGCAATTCTTCTTCTTCTTCTTCTTACAGACCGTTTTGGCTAACCCGGTCCCTAAAACCACATCACAGAATAGTGACATCTCGTCTGCCTTTCAGTGGCAGATGTCTATGTGTCATTGGGAATGGCAAAAAAGTTGCCTTCTCTGGGGCACATATACATGCAAGTACTTTCAAACTGACCGTGGGAAAACTTGGGTTCCACCAGCTTCAAAGGTTGGTGATGGTCTACGTTCACATTACAGTGACACCAGGTGTAGTGTTCCCACATGGGTAACATAGCCAGGAGATCCTACAATTGGCTGCCAGAAATTCTAGTTCTTTAGCATTACCCAGGGTGCACCACGAGGAGGCAAGCTAGAATCGTACCCATGTTGCACCAAATCGTTCCCCCACACCTCTGAAGACAAGGTGCTCTTCTTCCTGAATACAGAAAGATCGTTGAAAACAGAGTTGCCAATCTGCAAAGACATGGCTGGCAAGCCTATTCAGACAGATCTAAGCGGGCACCCGTGTTGGTCTGAAGCAGTAGAACAAAGTAGGAATCAAGTTCACCTTTAAGACCAACAAAGTTTTATTCAGAACGTAAGCTTTCGTGTGCTCCAAGCGTACTTCATCAGACGAGGAATCAGGCACAGTGAACTGGTAGGTAGTGATTTAGAATGCAAAATGGTACAAATTTAAGATCCAAGGACAGAATAGTAAAATTAACAAATTGAGCAAACCTTTGATCTGGGTAGCCTGAGTATGAGAAAGCACTAAAACAGTAACATGTCAAAATGTGAGAATATCTGTCAATCACTCTATTATATAAGCCTGGGTGAAAAAGAGGGCATTACTTTCTCAGAAGTTTTTCCATCCAACTAATTTACCTTTTAACATGCATATAGTTTGCCATTAGAAGAAAAAATGTATGTTACATAATAATAATAATAATAATAATAATAATAATAATAATAATAAATTTTATTTATATCCCGCCCTCCCCGCCTAGGCAGGCTCAGGGCGGCTCCGTTACATGTTAAAAGATACCCGCAGATCAATTCTCCATTATACTGAAAATTTGGTCTCTCTATCACAAAAACAGCTCCCCCAGATACTCACAGATCAATTCTCCATTATACTCTACGGGAATCGGTCTCCACAGGGAATA
The DNA here is from genome assembly GCF_032191835.1 of Heteronotia binoei. NCBI lineage: Eukaryota > Metazoa > Chordata > Lepidosauria > Squamata > Gekkonidae > Heteronotia > Heteronotia binoei. The sequence continues at coordinate 5,081,348 of NC_083223.1, forward strand.
ATGGAGTGCCCAGCAGACATTTCCCTCCCCCCACCTGCTTTCTGATGGCCCTGAAGTGGGGGGGAGGGCCTCCAAACTGAAGTGGTGGGGAGGATCCCCTGTCCCCACCTGGGAATTGTGCAACCAAAACAGAGAATCGCTGCAAAAGAAGGCAGGGGAATCAAAAGCAGAAAGCTTTACAAGAAAATCAGCCTCCAAACAAAAACAAAAATACAAATTGTTTAAACAATTAATCCATTATTTTCTCAAATAGACAACTCCATCAGTCCTTCACGACTGAAGTGTTATTCACCGTTGAAAGTTGTTGGCGTTCTTACCCTGTGGAAGGAATTATTTGTGAGAAGCTTGAGAAAGCTAAATGTGAAACAAGGGCACCAGTACGACCTTGTTGCTCTATGGACTGCTGACTGCACATACCAAGAAATACTGGACAGTTTGACATCATCTTTTACTTCACCTGGATTTCCCTGATGTGATTTGGCATTAATTTGCTGAGAGAAAACAGGACTGGTTTCCGGTGAATACGTTGCTTGCTTTGTATTAAGGACTGATGCAGTTGTCTGTCTGTCCATCCTTCGATCTGACTGTCTGCCTGCCCGCCCATCTCTCTGTCTGTCTCTCTGTCTCTCTATCTCTCATCAATCATCTATCATCAATCATCTATCTATCTATCTATCTATCTATCTATCTATCTATCTATCTATCTATCTATCTATCTATCTATCTATCATCTGTCTGTCTGTTTATTTATTTATTTTTAGCCCACCCTTCCCGTAGAACAAGCTCAGGGCGGGTTACATCATAAAAACAGTCAACAGTAAAAACAGTAAAAGACTAGTTAAAAATATATAATCTAAAATTCGACAGATTAAGATGGCAGATTCTGCCTCACAGATGTGACCTATCGTCCAGGTCCAGCAGATCTTGTAGTGCTGGGATGGAATGAGGTGGAGAGGCCAATAATAAGTGACGCCCACTGCCTCAGCTGAAAGCCTGGCGAAAGAGCTCTGTTTTACAGGCCCTGCGGAATTGAAGCAGATCCCGCAGGGCCCGGATCTCCAGGGGGAGCTCATTTCACCAGGCAGGGGCCACGCCTGAAAAGGCCCTGGCCTTCGTCAAGGCCAGATGGATGTCTCTGGGGTCGGGTATTACCAAAAGTTGTTGGTTTGCTGATTGTAAGGATCTATGGGGAGAGGCAGTCCCGAAGGTATGCTGGCCCCTGGCCATATAGGGCTTTAAATATATTTGAGAATATATTGGATTAATTGTTTAAACAATTTGCATTTCTGTTTTTGTTTGGAGGCTGGTTTTCATGGAAGCTTTCGGCTTTTGATTCCCCTGCCCGTCTGGGAATTGGCAACCCCAATCTCCCCCACTCGCCAAAACCTCCTGCCAGGAAGCCAACTTCTAGGTATTTGCTGGAAGGAAGTGACTTCACTCCCTGCCCCCTCGCTCAGCGAATTCGAAATTAGTTCCTGATTATAACCTGTAAAAGCTTTCCCTCCCCCCTTGCAGATCAGCGGAACTGATACTGAAGAACAGAGAAAGAGGCGGCGAAAGAGAAACCAAAAGACAGATATCAAAAAGCAGCACGGTGAGGCTTTTTTAAAATTTCTCATTTACAGCGATGTCAGAGAATTCAGAGGCCTCTGACAGTAACAAACTATGCATAGTTCAATTGAAGGCAATGGTAGCTGTGCTCCAGCCATTTAGGATGGCGCAGAAAGGGTGTAACCCTGGGAAAGACTGCTCAAAGTGAAGGAAATAAATCGCAAATTCATTTGGTTCCCATCAGCCCCTTGGTTTCCAATCCCGCTTTCCCCAGCAACCCCAATTGGGACATCATAATTTACAACCTACCCTCACAAAAAGCCAGGATGCCCTAGGAACAGATTACAGAATTATGGTGATTCATCGTTCCCCGAGGTTTCCGATCCAATCTAAGGAGGAGTGCCCAAGGCATTATTATTTTTTTTGTTATCAGATCCCAGAAATTTGCCACCAGCCCCTAAGTGAGATGGAGGATTGGAGCAGTTCGCGCTCCGAATTTTCTACCGGAGCCGGAAGCCCCCACTTTCCTCTGAAGGGTCTATAATTGTTTTTGGGGTAAGGCTGATGAATCATGAGGACATAACGCACTCTAGCTGTTTGGCGCTTGGTGAGCTTTTGGTTCATGGCAAGGAGAGTATTTAGAAGCCCGCTGAATTTCCCTCACTGTCCGATTTTATGTTGGAATATTAATTTTCACCAGGGGTGGGATTCTAGCAGGAGCTCCTTTGCATATTAGGCCACATCCCTCTGATGTAGCCAATCCTCCAAGAGCTTACAAAAAAGAGCCTTGTAAGCTCTTGGAGGATTGGCTACATCAGTGGGGTGTGGCCAAATATGCAAAGGAACTCCTGCTAGAATCCCACCCCTGCCTTTAGAGGTTTTTGGTTGCTCAGCCTCCAGGTGGGGCCTGGGGTTCTCCCCCTTTTACAACTAATCTCCAGCTGTCAGAGATCGGCTTCTCTGGAGAAAATACAAACTCACAAGAAAAATGACTGTAATAGCACTCGATGATTCAATCCATATATTAGAAAATTCCAGTAATAATAATCACACAAAGGACATAGCTACTCAAAAGCCAACTCTATGCAAAGTGTACAATTATAATGCTTATGCTACATTCAGGGCTGGCTCTGCCACTAAGCAAACTAGGCAATTGCCTCGGGCTCCGGCCTTCTGAGGGTTCCAAATTAAGAACTTCAGAGAAGCCATGTTGGGTCAGGCCAGTGGCCCATCCAGTCCAACACTCTGTGTCACACAGTGGCCAAAATACCAGGTGCCATCAGAAGGTCCATTGGTGCGACCAGGACACTACAAGCCCTCCTACTGTGCCCCCCTCAAGCATCAAGAATACATAAGAACATAATAGAAGCCATGTTGGATCAGGCCAATGGCCCATCCGGTCCAACACCCTGTGGCACAGAAGAACATAAGAGGAGTCATGTTGGATCAGGATAATGGCCCATCCAGTCCAACACTCTGTGTCACACAGTGGCCAAAGAAACCAGGTGCCACCAGGACGTCCATAAATGGCGCCAGGACACTAGAAGCCCTCCTACTGTGCCCCCCTCAAGCATCAAGAATACATAAGAACATAAGAGAAGCCATGTTGGATCAAGCCAATGGCCCATCCAGTCCAACACTCTGTGTCACATAAGAACATAAGAGAAGCCATGTTGGATCAGGCCAATGGCCCATCCAGTCCAACACTCTGTGTCACACAGTGGCCAAAGAAACCAGGTGCCACCAGGATGTCCATCAATGGGGCCAGGACACTAGAAGCCCTCCTACTGCTGGGAGGTGCTCCCCATGTGACTTAGTGAGGTTATCAGTGGGGGGGGTGGGCACCAGAAGTTGGACTTGCCTAGGGGCCCAGATAGTCTAGGGCTGGCCCTGACTACATTACTCCAGAAGTCAAAGTGCATACAACAAAAATTCAGTCCACAGAACTTTCAGGGCATCGCTTAAGTCATCCTTTCCACTTTCAAAGAATTGTTCCTTTAGCCACTCAACTATAACCAAAAAAAAAAAAAAGTTCAGTAGACAACCATCTCAATGCATTTGCATTCGAATGGCTTCCAGAGCTGGGCTACCTAGCGTGGGTCTATAAATTTCCCTTTGACCTCAGTGCACTAATAATCAACATTAAAAGGCCTTATGGGCAGGCCTTGAATTCAGCAGGCGCTCACAGGAGCACAGCTTGTGAACCTTTCTGAGAGTTCCCCCTCGAACTCCCCACCTAGCTACCTTGTCCATTGAACTGTAAGTGCAGCTGCAGAACAATCCCTGGATGAGCTTCTCCGCCTATTTTTTTACAAAATGACCCCTGCTTATGGGATAGGCTGTAGCTCAGGGGTAGAGTCTCTGCCATAGAGCATCAGCTTAGCATGCAGAAACTCTCAAGTTCGGAGACGGTTGACTGTGCTTCGCTGTTCTTCTGTACATCTGGCCAGGGGTGGAATTCTAGCAGGAACTCCTTTGCCTATTAGGCCACACACCTCCTAATGTAGCCAATCCTCCAATGAGCCGACGGGGCTTTTAGTACAGGGCCTAATGGAAGCTCCAGGAGGATTGGCTGCACCTGGGGTGCGTGGCCTAATATGCAAAGGAGCTCCTGCCACAAAAACCAGCCCTGTCCATGATCAATCTCACCCAGAGCATTGGTGTGCCCAAAGGTAAGCACTTGCCCCAGACCTGTAGCTAACCGGGGGCCCACGAGGCCTGGCCCCTGACAGTTTTGGAAGGCCCCTCAACCCCAGACTGCCCTTCTCCCTCCTGCATGATTTTAATCGCATGGGAGAGGCACCCAGGAGCAGCCGCTGCCCCTCCCATGCCATTCAAAGGGTCCACAAATCACCTGATTGGTGGGGTCCAAAGCACCCAGGAGGGGCAGCAGAAGCGGTCACCAGCCTCCTGCATAATTTAAAGGGCCCCCCTCCCCCCGTGGCCCCTAGCTACGGGGCTGACTTGCCCCCTTCTCCTGTCTTGGTCAATGAGGAAAATGCTGTTCTAGGTGTGTGTGTGTGTGGGGGGGGGGGGGGGGTGGAAGCTAAGGTTGCCAAGTCCAATTCAAGAAATATCTGGGGGTTTTGGGGGTGGAGCCAGGAGACTTTGGGGGTGGAGCCAAGATCAAGGCTGTGACAAGCATAATTGAACTCCAAAGGGAGTTCTGGCCATCACATTGGATAGGGGCACCTTCTTTGGGGGCTCACAGAACTGGAACTCTGGTGCAATCGTTTTGAAACTTGGGGGGGTATTTTGGGGAGAGGCACTAGATGCTATACTGAAAATTTGGTGCCTCTACGTCAAAAAACAACCCCTTCCAGAGCCCCAGATACTCGCAGATCAATTCTCCATGATTTTCTATGGGAATAAATCTCCATAGGGAATAATAGAGTTCCCAGAAGACATTTCCCTCCCCTCCCCCCACTTTCTGACGACCCTGAAGCGGGGGGAGGGCCTCCAAACTGGGGGATCCCCTGCCCCCACCTGGGGATTGGCAACCCTAGTGGAAGCTCTGATTTCCTGTTGAAGACTCAGCAACCATTTACCAAAAAAAAACCCCCACCCCACATGACTTTTGGCTATCTACACAGTTATTTTTAAGGGAAACAATGAGATTCTGCATAGCACAAGGCCTTTTGGATAGCAGGAACTCCTTTGTATATTAGGCCACACCCCCTGATGTACCCAATCCTCCTGGAGTTTACAGGGCTCTTCGTACAGGGCCTACTGAAAGCTCTTGGAAGATTGGCTACATCAGGGGTGCGTGGCCTCATATACAAAGGAGCTCCTGTTAGAATTCCACCCCTGTAGCCAATCCTCCAAGAGCTTAGAGGGCTTTTAGTACAGGGCCTACTGTAAGCTCCAGGAGGATTGGCTACATCAGGGGTGCGTGGCCTCATATGCAAAGGAGCTCCTGTTAGAATTCCACCCCTGCATCTGGTCCTTCAACAGCAAAAAACATAGACTGAAAACTGCATAACAGAGTTTGCAGACGGGATGGCCTTACCCCGACTATCTGCCAGGCACTGTCCCCGGTGACATGTGTTGCCCTGAAGGCGATTTGGCAACCATCCTAGAATCACTGGTCCACTTTATATCCTGGGATAGGCTCCAATCCTGAGTGCAAACAGCCTTGATCTTTGTGCGCTCTGAGCTAAGAATAATCCATCAACATAAACATGGCCGACAGGTGGCCTTGGAATTTGGAGAGAAGACGGAGGCTTCCAATATGTCTCTGTCCATTGCCCACAGTCTGTTGAGCACAATCTGGGTAAGGAATAATGTTCCAGCATTCTATTCTGCCGTACTCGGGAAGGCAAAGCTTTCTGCATGAGAGAAAAGAAGGTCACTTGGTGAACCAAAATACCTGACGTCGTGGATCCCAATTATACTTAGGGCTGCATGTGGAGGAGTGGGAAATCAAGAAGCAGAAGATTCCCCAGATTTATACCCTGTCCTTCACTCTGAACCAGAGACTCAGAGCGGCTTGCAATCTCCTATATCTTCTCCCCCCATAATAGGCACTCTGTGAGGTGGGTGGGGCTGAGAGGGCCCTCACAGCGGCTGTTTTTTTCAAGGACAAACTCTATGAGAGCTATGGCTGGCCCAAGGCCTTTTCAGCAGGTGCAGGTGGAGGAGTGGGGAATTAAACCTGGTTCTCCCAGATAAGAGTCCGCGCACTTAACCACTACACCAAACTGGCTACACCAAACCACACACTTAACCACTACACCAAACATAATCACTGGAGTGATTATGCACGGGATAGAGAAGGTAGAGAAAGAATTACTTTTCTCCCTTTCTCGCAATATTAGAACTTTTGGGCACTCAATGAAATTGCTGAGCAGTCAGGTTAGAACGGGTAAAAGGAAGTCCTTCTTCACCCAAAGGGTGATTAACACATGGAATTCACTGCCACAGGAGGTGGTGGCAGCTACAAGCATAGCCAGCTTCAAGAGGGGATTGGATAAACATATGGAGCAGAGATCCATCAGTGTCTATTAGCCACAGCGTATCGTTGGAACTCTCTGTTTGGGGCAAGTGATGCTCTGTATTCTTGGTGCTTGGGGGGGTGGGGGCAACAGTGGGAGGGCTTCTAGTGTCCTGGCTCCACTGATGGATCTCCTGGTGGCACCTCGGTTTTTTGACCACTGTGTGACACAGTGTGTTGAACTGGATGGGCCACTAGCCTGACCCAACATGGCTTCTCTTATGTTCTTATGTGACACAGAGTGTTGGACTGGATGGGCCACTGGCCTGATCTAACATGGCTTCTCTTATGTTCTGATGTGACACAAAGTGTTGGACTGGATGGGCCACTGGCCTGATCCAACATGGCTTCTCTTATGTTCTTATGTGACACAGAGTGTTGGACTGGATGGGCCACTGGCCTGATCCAACATGGCTTCTCTTATGTTCTTATGTGACACAGAGTGTTGCACTGGAGGGGCCACTGGCCTGATCCAACACAGCTTCTCTTATGTTCTTATGTGACACAGAGTGTTGCACTGGAGGGGACATTGGCCTGATCCAACATGGCTTCTCTTATGTTCTTATGTGACACAGAGTGTTGGACTGGATGGGCCACTGGCCTGATCTAACATGGCTTCTCTTATGTTCTGATGTGACACAAAGTGTTGGACTCGATGGGCCACTGGCCTGATCCAACATGGCTTCTCTTATGTTCTTATGTGACACAGAGTGTTGGACTGGATGGGCCACTGGCCTGATCCAACATGGCTTCTCTTATGTTCTTATGTGACACAGAGTGTTGGACTGGATGGGCCACTGGCCTGATCCAACATGGCTTCTCTTATGTTCTTATGTGACACAGAGTGTTGAACTGGAGTGGACATTGGCCTGATCCAACATGGCTTCTCTTATGTTCTTATGTGACACAGAGTGTTGAACTGGAGGGGACACTGGCCTGACCCAACATGGCTTCTCTTATGTTCTTATGTGATACAGAGTGTTGAACTGGATGGGCCACTGGCCTGACCCAACACGGCTTCTCTTATGTTCTTATGTTTAAACCCAGTGCATCCAGATTAGAGTCTGTACACTTAACCACTACATCAAACTTGCTCTTGAGGTGCTAGAAGGTATGCTCCACTTGCACCAGGGACACTGAGGTGATGGCAAAGAGAACAGGGCGTTGGGCAAGTCCCAGCAGGGCAAGGACCACTAGGCTTAGCCTGCTCTTGGACACTGGTGCAGGGCTACCAACCTTAGCCAGCAGTGCAGTGGGAGAAATTGGGGGAGGGACAAGGTATTCCATGACACACCATGGCGCGGTGTCACTTCCAGTGCAGAACTGGAAGTGACATCATCACATCAGGGTGACTCTCTGGGATTACCATAAAGTTTTGGGTGAATCCTAAGAAGGCAGCCTGACACGATGACATCAGGGAGGGTTTTGCCCAGAAATGATGTCAAATTACCCCTCTCGTTTCTCCAACACCACATGCCAAGGGAGTCAAGGAATGGGGGGGCGGGGGCTAAGCTCAGAGACCTCCTACTATAGCCGGATACACTCCCCCTCTACACTAGCAGCCTTCCATGGCAGTGGACTTTCAGGAAGTTTCCTGGTACATTAAAGAGCTAATCCACACCTTTATGCTGTGATAACATCTGTATGAGATTTTCAAAGACGGTATCAACATACCATTTTCCTCTTTGTAGGGTTGTCTGAAAAATGCCCGAACAACAAATTGCTATTTTTCAGGAAGCACCATGCAACAGGAGAAGAGTCCCTTTTTTTGCTGTCTGGTCACAGCTGACCTGCGTAGAGGTCAAGGCGAGAAACATTCAGAGGTTGTTTGCCATTGCCTGCCTCTGTAGCGGTTAAGACCGGGGACTCTACTCTGGAAGAACAGGGTTTGATTCCCCCCTCCTCCACACGCACCCTGAGGGGTGGCCTCGAGTCAATCACAGATCTCTCGGAGCTGTTCCCTCAAGAACCAGTCTCAAGAGAGCTCTTTCAGCCCCACCTACCTCACAGGGGGATCTGTTGTGAGGAGAAGGAGGGAAGGAGATTGTAAACTGCTTCGAGTAGTGAAGGGAGGATTATAAATCCAATCTCTTCCTCTTCCTCTTCTTCATCCTGGTAATCCTTGGTGGTCTCCAGTGTTCCCTCTAAGCTGAGTTAGTGCGAGCTAGCTCACAAGTTTTTAACTTCCAGCTCACACGTTTTTGTCTCAGCTCAGGCGAAGATGACCCTTGAACAAGCTAATTGATGCAGCAGCTCACAACTTGAATGCCAGTAGCTCACAAAGTAGAATTTTTGCTCACAAGACTCCACAGCTTAAAGGAAACATTGGTGGTCTCCCATCCAAATAATTACCAGGGCCAACCCTACTGAGTTTTCAAAATCTGATGAGATCGGGTTAGCTCGGGTTATCCCGGTCATTGTGAGTGGGGTCCCCGGAAATGGTCTAAGTTTACTATTACGAAAAAAAATGTGCTATAACCAACCCACCATATTCCAACAGCAAGGAAAGGGGAGCAGAACTTTATTTTATTTCCAATGGTGTCGCACTACCATTTTGTTCAGCCTCCGCAGCTTAAGCAAAGACAGAATTTATAATGTGCCCAGCAGCAAGCGAGCGAATGCTTGAAAACATTAATATTATTATTTAGATCACTATTTAGTTAGCGGTGCTGGAAGGTATTAATATTACCATCATCATTATTACTGTGAAACAAATGCCTCGAAACATTGGCCGTGACAGGGAGGGGGGGGAAATAAAAATGAAGGAGGATGTGAAATATTTCTTTCTGGCTGACAATAAAACCTATAAATCAAAGAGGGGGAGGAATATCCTGTTTAAAATAATCACCGCCACTAAATAGACCGTGAGACGAAAATGAGGATAATTAGCATTGCACTCATCCTTGTGGATTCGTGCGAATTGATATGCGTCCCTTCCCCACCCAATATCCCTCCTTTTCATCTGACCTTTATTTATCTTTGACTAGCTTTATCTGAAGTCTTTTCTTTTTCTTTTTAATCGTGTCTGTTGTTTATTCATGTTGCGGTTCTCCATCAAAACACCACCTCACCATCAACTTCCAACCGGCCAACACGGATGCTCCGGATTACACAGGGATCAAAGAGAGAGGAGGACAACAGGGGTTTCATTAAAATGTTCAGTTCTGTGCCTGAGGAAAAAGCAGTGAGGACGAGGGTGAAAGGGGGGCTATCATCTGGCCCGAACAAGTTGAACGGGGGGGAAAAATCTGAGCAAACCACCTGTGGTCTCCTTGGAAACTGCCACGTTACCCCTCCAGCCACCTTTTAATGAAACCCCTGAGCCCCTTTATTAATTTATTAAAGAATCTATTTTCCAAGGATTCATAAACCACGCATAACTCATCGTCTGACACCTCTCCGCTATGCTAATCGTCCTTGCTGCTATGAATAATTAATTCTTTAATTAGTAATAATTAGGTCCCGGCGTGGAGGTCAGGTCACCGGACTGACAAGCGCGAGTCTCATGACGGTGTCATTGGGGTGAAGGGGGCAAGCCCTTACAAAAAAACCCCAAAACCAACCCACACACAAATGCATCATTTGGATTTTATTCAGGTGTATGCGGTTGGACCCGAATGACTTTTTCTTCTAATAAAAAAGGGAAGAGGTGTCCTTGTTAACCACCAAACTAATAGTCTGCTGTGCTGTGGAGAGTGGAAGCTACATGGACAAAAGGCGTGTGAGGCAGGGCAGCACGTAAAGGAGAAGAATAGAATGGAAAAATTGAGTGGGTCTGACTCATTGAATGGAAGCAGCAGGCAGATTGGAACCCGCACTTAATGTCTTACTACAATGCACTCATTGCATGGCCCTGACCTACATGGCTCAGTCTAGCCTGATCTTGTTAGATCTCAGAAGCTAAGCAGGGTTGGCCCTGGTGAGTACTTGGATGGGAGACCACCAAGGAAGTCCAGGGTTGTTCCACAAAAGCAGGCAATGGCAAACCACCTCTCAACATCCCTTGCCTGAAAAACCCCAAGGGATCGCAATAAGTTTGCTGTGACTTGACAACATTTCCCACCACTTCTACTCAACGTCCACGACAGTCTAGAATTCGAGCGCTTAACAGGTGATGTTCGCTGATGATAGAAATGTGCCCCTTCCCTCTCTATATTGAATTTTATCTGGAAACAATCTTGGTTTTGTTGGCAGAATAATTAACACAGCAACAGCACACAACCTGATTAAAGAGTAGAGAAAAGTACTTGATAGGAAAGAGGAGGAACAGAGTTCGGTTCCTAACTACACCTCTAGCTAAGAGAGAGAGGCCGTTTTCCCACTCACCTTATCCCGGAGCAACGTCCCTCTTCACTGCGCAGCATCTGCGCGGATTTCCCATCAACTGCTGCGCAGAATCAGGAAGTGCCGCGGCTTTTGCGTCGCAGATGTAAACCGCTAAAAACCAGTTTACATCTGTGACGCAAAAGCCGCGGCTCTTCCTGGTTATGCGCAGCAATTGGTGGGAAATCCGCGCAGACGCTGCGCGGTGAAGAGGGACGTTGCTCCGGGGTAAGATCAGTGGGAAAACGGCAAGAGTTTAAGACTGCATGTGGCTCTTCAGAGAAGAATGGGAAATTGCTCTGAGAGTAGCAATCTGGAGACATACAAGGAATGACACTTAACATGAGGGAAAATGTTGACCTCACCATCCTAATTGTCTTTCTGCTGCTCCCTTCAAGCTCTTCCTCTCTTGTTCTTTGTACACCAGACATGGCCTTTTCTAACAGGTTCTAAACCAGTATTTTGAGGAGGAAGGAAAGAAGAGGTGGAGTCCTGGTTCTGCTAAATCCATGGCAGTGAGACTAATTTATATATTCATTTGAAGGGACGGCCAACATGTGGCAGCTGATAGGCCTTTTGCATCTGGGGTAGGGATGCCAAGCTCCTAGACCAGCAGGGGGGACTCTCCCCTGATGTCGCTGGCGTGATGACATCACTTGAAGTGACATTACTGTGCTGCCGATGTTGCTTGCCGACCGCTTTAGGAGCTTCCGGGGAAACTCTATGGTTTTTCTGGATGCTCTAGCAATTTGGGAGGGAAAACGCTATGGTACCATAGCGTTTTCCCTCCCAAATTGCTAGAGCATCCAGAAAAAACCAAATACCAGGGTGTCCCCACATGATGTTCCTTATCTGATGATGTCACTTCCAGGTGACATCATCACATTGCCCCGCCCACTCTCGGAATGCCTCCCCAAGCCCCCCTGCCATAAGGCCAAGGGGACGTGGAAACCCTAACTCTTGTTGGTCTCGAAGGTGCTACTGAACTCAAACCTAAGTGTTTTACTGCAGACCAACACGGTTACCTTCTGAAAACATCTGTGAGGAAGGTTAGGCTGACAGAGACACGGAAAGAGTGACTGGTCCAAGGCCACACAAGTGGCCTGATGAAAGTTCTTCCATTGGAACAAGCCTTCCCCAGATTAGGGTTGCCAAGTTCCCCTCAGCATCTTGCGGGGGAATGGTTTTGTGTGTGTGCAGCGCACAGAGTGCAATGACATCACTCGCAAGTGATGCAATCACACTGGCGATGTCGCGAGCCAGCTGCTCTAGGAGCTTTCATAAAACTCTATGGTTTTCTCGGATGCTCTAGCAACTTGGGAGGGTTGTCAGGGATGTGTGGAGCTCTGGAACCTCTAAATTTTATTGTGCTCTTTCTTTTTTACACACACTCCCCGGAAAACAAAAAAGCCTCTTGCTTCTGGACTCCATTGTTCAACCCCCCCTGTGAGAATCTTGCTGAACTCTAAGATTTGACAAACTTTCTAATATTTTCCCCACAAAAAAGGGGAAAGAACCAAAACATATAAAGCAAACAGATGGAAATCTGCATCATGCCACTGTGGCCACACAGGAGAAAGTCACTGAAAAAGTATTATGGGGTTTTTTTTTATGACAATCCTAAATCAAGAAGCATTTTAAAGTAGATGCTGAGCTTGATATAATTTAGTATACTGTCTGGTGATGTCATGGGGTGTGTGGCATATGCAAATGAGTTATGCGAATGAGGTGTACTAAAGAGCTCTGGCACCTCTTTTTCCACAAAATGATCCCTGTTTAAAGGTGATGGGAAAGCCCTGGAGAGCCGCTGCCAATCTGAGTAAACGATACTGATGTTGACGAACCAAAGGCCTGATTCAGGAGAACAGACAAGGAGGCAATCACAAACAAAGAACAAAATCCATGAAAAAATTATGAATAACTCTCGTACACTTATTAGAATTAATTATACAAAACTTTTAGTATAAAGTTCATCAACAATTCATCGAAATTCTTAGGAAAAGAGTTCATTAAAGTAGCCACGGAGTTATAAATTGATCAGAACAGAACAAAGTGCTAGGAAAAATACAAAGTCCATATTTCACATATTCCAGACGGAGGAGACTTCCAAATGACCCTCGATGTGGAGAGCAGCATATTCTACACGTTTCAATGTGATGTCATCTTCATTCCGGAGGGAAAAGTTTGAACAGTCGTCAGGCTCTCAAATTCTTTACAGCGTGACTAGCACGATGTCTTTTGATGGAGAAAAATCTCTCTTAGAATGCCTATGCTCAGACACCTCTTTTGAGCCAGTTTGGTGTAGTGGTTAAGCGTGCGAAGAACCGGGTTTGATTCCCCACTCCTCCACTTGCACCTGTTGGAATGGCCTTGGGTCAGCCATCGCTCTGGCAGAGGTTGTCCTTGAAAGGGCAGCTGCTGGGAGAGCTCTCTTCGCCCCGCCTACCTCACAGGGCGTCTGTTGTGTTGGAGGGAAGGTAGAGGAGATTGTGACTGCTTTGAGACTCTGAGATTCAGAGTATAGGGTGGGATATAAATCCAATATCTTCCAATATCTTCTTTTGATTCATGCAATTTGCATCTACGCCCCTCCCTTTGTCTCCGCTTGCTAACAGATGTCTCGAGAAAGCTAAACAAATCCGAAATACCTTTTCTTGTTAAAAGGAGATTAGGGGGGGGGGGGTGGAATCCTCTTTTTGTTGCCAAGATGAAAGCGGGATAGAAATAAATGCAAGCGATGGAGATGAAAGAGGGGAATAGCAGCATTTTGGGGGAGGGGGGAGCCGCCAGTGGAGAGGCAGGGAAATCAGATGATCAGAAACCCTTTTTGCGTTGTATTGATTGATGTTGGGGGGGGGGGGAAATAGTTGCTGGAGACGATACACAAAAGGTTATTTGCTGTTGACTGTATAACAAGGTCAAGCAGGATATTACACAAAGGCTTTTTGGAGATCTGTCTCGAGCAGTGTGCTCCGTTCAGAAAAGAAAACAAGGACTCCGGCAATGGACAACGTTGCCACAAATATTTCCATACGGGATGCAGGAAGTACGTAATTTTTTTTATACCCCAAATACCAATGTGTTATTCTCCAAAAACATACAGGCTGTGATACACTGGGGACAGTTTGAGAACCCCTGGAAGGTATAGCTGATAACGTCAATCATTGCATCTTTTCATGTTTCCTTCTAAAAAGGAAGGGATTGACTGGGTGACTGGGAGGCCATCTTGAATATATTTGACCTTGCTTTTGAGTCTTTAGTGTACCATGCGCAGCAGTTTGGAGAAAAAGATTGTATAAATGGCCTGGGACCTGCCTTCCTCTGGGACAGCCTTTCCCCACATGAGCCTCAGAGAGCACTACGATCAGGTTCACAAAACCTTTTAATGATCCCCGGGTTAAAAGGTGTCCAGCTGTTCACCACCAGGGCAAAAGCCTTTTTGGTGGCGGCCCCTACCCTCTGGAAGGCCCTCCCTGAAAAATATCAGGGCCCTGCGGGACTCGCCACAGGCTTTTAACAACTAATGGTGGTGTCCAGTACTCCACCATCCCACAGCATCAATATCGGTCCTGACCCAGAAAGAAACACGCTCACGCTAACTTAACTTAGAGGGAACACTACTGGGGACTAAAATTGTATGTGTTAAGATGCTTTAATGATTCTTATGATTTTGCTGTAAACATTTACTCTTGTGTGGTTTAACTGTTGTTAGCCGCCCTGAACCCGATAGGGGAGGGAGGGATATAAATATAATAAATAAATACTTTGTTAACTAATTTGGGGGAAATAGCCACAATGGGGCTGGAAGCAGGGAGGAAAATTTCTGAGTCACCAGCCAGTATTAAAATGGAGTATATACCAAAAACGGACTACGCAGCCCCTAAATTGTCTGATTAGCATTATGCTATGTTGCCATTATCTCATTACTCCAAGTCTTGAAGGAAGGCAGTTTTGTGGAGCCATCTTGAAGTAAATTCCCCTTTAAGTGTTTGTTTGGTCAGTAAACTGTTACAACCGTTAAAACAAATAATGCATAATGTATACTTGGGCAGGGTTTATTGTCGAAAGAAGCCCAGCAGGAACTCATTTGCATATTAGAGTGCACCCCTTGATGACACCATTGTTTCACCCAGGTCTTTTTTGGTAGAAAAAGTCCAGCAGGAACTCATTTGCATATTAGGCCACATCCCCTGACAAGCCAGCCAGAACTGCGTTAACTGTTTGTTCCTGCTTAAAAAAAAGAAAAGAAAAGAAAAGGGGGGGGGGGCGGAAAGCCTTGTACATGGGTTTGGTTAGCACAGTTCCTTCATCATTCAACATCTAGGGCGTTTTCACACAGAGCTTACCCCCAGAGCGACGTCCCTCTTCACCGCGCAGCGTCTGTGCAGATTTTGCACCAACTGCTCCGCAGAACCAGGAAGGGACGCGAAGTGCCGAGCCTTTTGCATCGCAAATGTAAACCGCTAAAAACCAGTTTACGTTAGCGACGCAAAAGCTGCGGCTCTTCCTGGTTCTGCGGAGCAGTTGGTGCGAAATCCGGGCAGACGCTGCGCAGTGAAGAGGGACGTCGCTCCGGGGTAAGCTCTGTGCGAAAACGCCCCTAGTTTCAGCAGTATTTAGAGTAAGTATTTGGAAGTTTATTTTCACAAAACTGGTTTTCTCGGTTATGGTTATAAATTGGGATCAGGGAACTATGTTATCTAGAGAGCCAGTTTGGTGTAATGGTTAAGTGGGCGGACTCTTATCTGGGAGAACCGGGTTTGATTCCCCACTCCTCCACTTGCACCTGCTAGCCTGGCCTTGGGTCCGCCATAGCTCTGGTAGAAGTTGTCCTTGAAAGGGCAGCTGCTGTGAGAGCCCTCTCCAGCCCCACCCACCTCACAGGGTGTCTGTTGTGGGGGAGGAAGGTAAAGGAGATTGTGAGCCGCTCTGAGACTCTTTGGAGTGGAGGGCGGGATAGAAATCCAATATCTTCTTCTTCTTGTTTATCATGTAGCTAAGGAACTGAAGAACCAATTACAGGGTTACTTGAATGAGTAGATGGTTTGGATAGAGGGTCACCAGGTCCCCCTGTTGCTCCAGTTGGGGATTTAGGGGGCATTCTGGGGGTAGGTAAAGATGTTACATGATGTCTAGCAGCACATCAACATCACCCAGATGTTACATCATTGCATTGGTAGAGCTGCAGGTGATGCTCTGGTTTTTGGGCGAAACTCTACGGTAAATTCATCCACAAAACATAGAGTTTTGCCTGAAAACCAGAGTGTCCCTGTGCAACAGCTCCAATGTTGTGATGTCACTTCCAGGTGATATCACATCAGGGATGTTGCGCAGTGATATCCCTGTCTAGGGGTGGGGTTCCCTTTGCCAGCTAGCTGGTTTGTGATGCAGAGAAGCCCCGCAAACCAGGGGATCTCCCTCTTGAACCTGGGGACTGGTAATCCTAGTAAGGTAGATGTGATATTTGGGTGGGATCCAACCAGTGTTTCTTCTATTGAAGAACTTCCTGACTGTTAGAGCAGTTCCTCAGTGGAACAGGCTTCCTCCTTGGGTGGTGGTGGGCTCTCCTTCCTTGGAGGTTTTTCAACAGAGGCTAAATGGCCATCTGACAGCAATGGAGATCCTCTGAATTTAGGGGGAGTATTTGTGGGTTCCCTGCATTGTTCAGGGGGTTGGACTAGATGACCCTGGAGGTCCCTCCCAACTCTATGATTCTATGATCTTATGATTCTAAGAGGGGGGAGGGGCAACTTTTTGATTACTCAAAAGGTTTTGCTGGGGATCATGGGATCTTCATGGACTAAGGGTCTATGGGACAGAGAATTTAGTAAGAAGGGAAAATGATGTGAGATGGAGTCAAAAACCTGGCTTTATCCCACCCATCACTTGTGCCTCTGAGTGATGTGTCAGCTATCAAGTCCCTCTCTTCCATTGGTCTCTGCTCAGATATATGTCCTAATTTAGAGCATATATCATTGGTTGAGATCTATTCCCCGCCCCCTCCCTGATTTCTACACACCTCTGATGTTTGTTGTGAGTGGTCTTTCTCAGGGGCCATTTCAAAGAAAAAGAGGTGTTGGGGCTCATTAGTGCAACTCATTTGCGTAACTCATTTGCATGTGCCACACATCCCTGACAACCAAAATATCGAAAGCAGACAGATGGAAATCTTCCTCACACCAGTGTGGCCACATAGGGTAAAGTAATTTTAAAAGTATGGCAGGAGTAAGGTTTTATTGTGACAGTTATAATTCAAGAAGCATTTGAAGGTAGATGCTGAGTGGATATAATTTTGTACACATTCCGGTGATGTCAGGGGGGTGTGGTGTATGCAAATGAGTCGTGCTAATGAGCTCCAGCACCTCATTTTCTATGAAATGACCCCTCTTGCTAACAGATGGTACAAAATCAGTTTAAAACCGGCCACTGTTACAAATGCATCGGCATGTCCTTCCTTGGGATTCTGAAACATGAAAATGCACCATTACATTTACCATCACATTTACACTGTTCTTTAAATAAGAAAACTCATTAGATGGGGATTAATGTACAGATGACATCAGCATTAATATGAATTTTTTTTTTAAATTTCTGTTCATTTGAGCCAGTCTTTTATGGTTTTGATTTTTAATTTTAGCTCTGAGTCTCTTTTTATTCCTCTTTCGGGAATATGTAGATGTCATGTAAATATTATGTAAATGGAGTCCGCAGACAATTAACGTGCACTATTATACCCCTCATACCCGACAGGCAATCTCACATCAACCAACCAAGTTTTATTTGATCTTTATCAAAGGCAGCAAGGCCAGTTAGTTCAAATTTTTTTTCTTGATGGCCATTTTCGTTCAGTTATTTATCTAGTTATTTGCAGGCCTCGTTTTGGGCAGGAGCTCACAGGAGCAGAGCTCCAGAACCTCTAAATTTTAGTTTGCTCTTTCGTTCTTCAACCTCACCCCCCTCAAATACTTGCTTCTGGGCTCCATCGTTCAAACCTCCTGTGAGAATTTGGTTGAACTCTAGGATTTGACAAACTTTCTCATATTTTTCACCACACACCCCAAAAAAGGGGAAATAAGTAAAATATATCAAGCAGACAGATGGAAATCTTCACCATGCCACTGTGGACACATAGGAGAAAGTAATTTGAAAAGTATGATGGGAGTAAGGTTTTTTTAGGACAATTCTAATTCAAGAAGAATTTGAAGGGAGATGCTGAGCTGATATCGCTTAATCCGCCTTCCGACGATATCAGGTGTGTGTGGCATATGCAAATGAGTTGTGCTAATGAGCTCTGGCAGCTCTTTTTCTACGAAATGACCTCTGCCTTATGTTATATATAGACTTTGAATATGGACTGGCAATTATATATTATTGAGACATTAGAGATTATGGATTTGAAAATCTGCATTTATTGGTATTCATTATTTTTCACAGTTTATTTTGTTGTTTTCATCCACCTGAAGGTTGGCACCCCTACCAGGTTCAATCTTCACTTTTATTTCTTTCACTATAACTAGTTCAGGAAATTGAGATTCAGCTTCCAGATAATCATGCTATTATATGCCTTGTTCTTTCTACCAAGAGCCCCGTGGCGCCGCAGAGGGGTAAGCTGCAGTATTGAAGACCAAGCTCTGTTCATGACCTGAGTTCGATCCCGGCAGAAGTTGGGTTCAGGTAGCCGGCTCGAGGTTGACTCAGCCTTCCATCCTTCCGAGGTCGGTAAAATGAGTCCCCAGCTTGCTGGGGGGAAAGTGTAGATGACTGGGGAAGGCAATGGCAAACCACCCTGTAAAAAGTCTGCCGTGGAAACGTGAAAGCAACGTTACCCCAGAGTTGGAAATGACTGGTGCTTGCACAGGGGACTACTCTTCCTTCCTTCCTTCCTTCCTTCCTTCCTTCCTTCCTTCCTTCCTTCCTTCCTTCCTTCCTTCCTTCCTTCCTTCCTTCCTTCCTTCCTCCAAGAGCTTACAAGGCTCTTTTTTTTGTAAGCTCTTGGGGGATTGGTTACATCAGGGGTGTGTCGCCTAATATGCAAAGGAGCTCCTGCTAGAATTTCACCCCTGTGAGCCGGGATATATGTGTTCATACATCACCTGAAATCATAATTAAGACTGACTATGGTTAATCCAACAGCTTCAGACAGTAGCTTCAGACCCTGGTTTGAGAAATGCTAACAAACCAAAGATAGTGGAGTGATTTCCTTTGCATGATCGGACTAACCATCACTAGCTTAATTAATTCACCATTAGCTCAATTAATTTATTAGGGAGTAACTGGGCTGCTTTGGTCCTTACCTAATGAAAAGAGAGAGAAAGAAATCCTTACAATGACTAATTAACAAATGAACACCTATTTATTTAGCTAATTGTGAAGTTAATAAGTTAATTAGGGCAATGAAAGCAACTGGTTAAGTTAGTAAAACCAATTACTAGTGCTGTCACATAAACACTTTTTGCTGGTTTATAATGATTCTATCAATTTGGTCTGGTGTGCTTGCCAAAGAACTTATCACGGAAAACCAATGTCAGAGCATGATTCGGAATAGGCAGTTGAGGAGTGACCGATATTCTTGTTTCCCTTAAGGTAGTAGTAGAAGAAGAGTTTGGATTTATACCCCATTCTTCACTCGGAGTCTCAGAGCGACCTACAATCTCCTTTCCCTTCCCCTCCCCACAATGGACATCCTGTGAGGTAGGTGGGGCTGAGAGAGCTCCGAGAGAACTGCTCTTGAGGGGAACAGCTCTGAGAGAGTTAGGATTGACCCAAGGTCACTCCAGCAGGTTGTACAAAGTGGGCAGATGGTACAAAGTTGCAAGCAGTTGGCCGCTGAATGTGCAGTGCTTCCAAGGTAACTTAAAAAAACACACCATTGTATCATGGAAATCAAACTGTTATTTTGAGGAAGAGCTGTAAATTCCTCCTTCACTGTGCAATTCTAAGAAGAGGCGAAGTCAGCAGACCTGTGAACAGGTGTGGATTAAGTGCTGTCAAGTCGCTCTCAATTTATGGTGACCTTTACCTCTCCCTTCCTCTCTACACAACAGGCCTTTTGTGAGGCAGATGGGGCTGAGAGAGTTCTGAGAGAACCAGGCCTTGGATTCAGCAGGAGCTCACAGGAGCACAGCTCCTGAACCATTTTGAGGGTTCCCCCTCCTCCTCCCCACCTACCTACCTTGTCCATTGACTAGTAAGTGCAGCTGCATAACAATCCCAGGATGAGCTCCACCACCTATTTTTCTACAAAAAGTCCCTGGAGAGGACTGTGACTGGCCCAAGGTCACCCAGCAGGCTAAATGTAGAGGAAGACTGAGGAGTCAAACTCAGTTCTCCAGCTCAGAGTCCCTGGCTCTTAACCACTGCACCGCACTGGAGAGATTGTCCAAGAGTTTCATTTCAGATGCAAATCCCTAAGGTACAGAATTACGTTTTATCAGGGCTTTTTATGTAGAAAAGGCCCAGCAGGAACTCATTTGCATATTAGGCCACACCCCTGATGCCACCATTTTACACAAGGCTTTTTTTTTTGTAGAAAAAGCCTAGCAGGGCCTCATTTGCCTATTAAGCCAGACCCTCCCACGCTAAACCAGCCAGAACTGTGTTCCTGCTAAAAAAAAGCCTGCCTTTTATGAGGTTTTTTTTTCAACTTTTGATTAGAAATTGTATTCCCATTCTCCCTTTCCCTCCGTGTGTGCTTGTGTGCATAACTAACTATCAGTTTTTGTCGATGATAATAATAATAGTACAAAGTGCAGCCAACAGAGTCAAGGTCACAGAAAAGGATTGTCTTGCCTCTGTCTCCCATAGCATCCCATTGACACCCCCCCACCCCTGCAATCTAATTCAAGGGCACCCACACAAACAGGGGGAGTCACCCAGAGTCCTCCCTCTGCCAACCCAAGAGCCATCCTCAAGCGTTGAGTGCTGCGGAACAGCAACTTTGAATCCAACCTTTTTATCCGTAAAGGTTGTTCTTTGACATTCTGATGTTCCCCACCTTCTGATACGCTTGAACGCCGGCACCCTGCATGACTCAAAGTTTCTGTATCTTTTGAAAATGCACCCCGAAAGCACGCAGGTCTGAGGAAGCAATTGGGGGAAACGGCATCGTTTTGCTAGCTGCGCCGTCATGGCAATATTGTGTGTGGGGATTGTCTCTAGAATTGCAACCAAAGTCTACTCCAGCGTCTATAAAGGAACAGGAGTTCCCAGAAATCTACAAGCGTCGACTGCGGGATGACGTGATAGAGGTTTACAAGATTATGCATGGGATGGAGAAAGTAGAGAAAGAAGTACTTTTCTCCCTTTCTCGCGATACAAGAACTCGTGGGCATTCGATGAAATTGCTGAGCAGTTGGGTTAGAACGGATAAAAGGAAGTACTCTTCACCCAAAGGGTGATTAACATGTGGAATTCACTGCCACAGGAGGTGTGGCGGCTACAAGGATAGCCAGCTTCAAGAGGGGATTGGATAAAAATATGGAGCAGAGGTCCATCAGTGGCTATTAGCAACAGCATATTGGTTGGAACTCTCTGTCTGGGGCAGTGATGCTCTGTATTCTTAGTGTTGGGGGGGGGGGCAAAGTGGAAGGGATTCTAGCCCCACTTAATGAACCTCCTGATGGCACTTGGAGGGGGGGGGGGTTGGCCATTATGTGACACAGAGTGTTAGACTGGATGGGCCATTGGCCTGATCCAACAGGGCTTCTCTTATGTTCTTATGTGACACAGAGTGTTGGACTGGATGGGCCATTGGCCTGATCCAACAGGGCTTCTCTTATGTTCTTATGTGACACAGAGTGTTGGACTGGATGGGCCATTGGCCTGATCCAACAGGGCTTCTCTTATGTTCTTATGTGACACAGAGTGTTGGACTGGATGGGCCATTGGCCTGATGCAACGTGGCTTCTCTTATGTTCTTATGTGACACAGAGTGTTGGACTGGGTGGGCCATTGGCCTGATCCAACATGGCTTCTCTTATGTGTTGGTGATTTTTGGACATTGGACTGCTTGCTATTTGGTCGAGTCTGCAAAGAATTATGTGCTTAGAGTGTATTGTCATAATACTTCACATTATTCATTTAAACATATTGTCTTTATCATAGCCTTTGGGACCAAGAGCATTGTTTGCTTTTCTTGATTCTGATGTCCCTAGTAGTATTTTGATATCTATGGATCCATGTCGGCCAGTAAGCCTAGCATACCCACCCAGATCCCAAAGCAGCTGGATATTGTTTATACTTTTTAATGGTGCTTGTCTGAACAATCTCCCTTGATTCAGATGATAGTTATTAATCTACTTTACCAACCGGTCCTGGATAAACGAGTTAAAAAAAAAAATCACATATAACAACCATCGTAAACCATGTCAACGAACATGGGCTAATTCTGACATAGACTTTCTACGTTGAAAGCAACAGACACACATATCAGCTCTTGTTGAAGCACTCGTTGAAGTGACTTTGTCTAGATTTATTGTCACAGCGGGAAACTTCTCTGCTCGTTCTGCAGATTCGGGTGCAGATGTCCTTGAACGGTGCATACGAGGTCACTGAGATTGTCAAGGGCAATCTTTGTCAGTTATTGAAATGAGAACTAATTTGACCTAATCCGGTTTGACAGAACAAATAGTTCATCGGTGAAAGGAGCCCACTTCAGAAGCTGGTGCTAAAGATGAGGAGGGGGAAATGAATCAGCGCTTAATCTATGCAAACTTCAGACATGCTGGCTTTTTAATGGAAGTCCCCTCCTTCCTGTCTCCCAATTACGGATTGTATTTCAAAACCAGTCAACTATATTCTATTTGCTGCTTTAAGAGAGCCAGTTTGGTGTAGTAGTTGTGTGTGCACTCTTATCTGGAGGAACCAGGTTTGATTCCGCACTCCTTCACTTGCAGCTTTTGGAATTGGCCTTGGGTCAGCCATAGCTCTCACAAAGTTGTCCTTGAAAGGGCAGCTGCTATTAGAGCTCTCTCAGCCCCACCTACCTTACAAGGTATCTGTTGTGGGGGAAGAAGGTAAAGGAGATTGTGAGCCACTGTTAGACTCAGAGATTTGGAGTGTAGGGTGGGATATACAATATCATCATCATCATTATCATAATCTTCTTCTTCTTAAATCGGATAGATAGGCAGTGTTCATGTCAACCCAAATACACTGTCTACACAGCTCTCTTAATCTATCACATTTTAATCCAGCTGCACCCCTGAACTCAGGGCAGCATCAATGACTCTTCTCTCCTAGAATGGTTGCCAACCTCCAGGTCTCACAAAATTACAACTGATGTTCAGATAATAAAGATTAGTTCCCCCGGAGAAAATGGCTGTTTTGGGGGGCATTATACTCTCCGCATCTCAAACCTCAGCCTCCCTAAGCTTCACCCCCCCCCCCCAAATCTCCAGGTACTTCCCAACTCAGAGCTGGCAGCTTCATCCTGGTGACCCAGTTCACTTGGGATGGTTAAACGAGAGCCCTGTGTAGAGCCCCTTCTGAATTTCAGGCCCTTTGCAAGACTATGTAACAAAAAAGATCCCCACCTTCCTTTAAGGAGCCCATCTTCAAATCCAATTTTTGACTCTTAAGCTTAACAGTCAAAAAATTCTAGCCAAATTATCAGTTATTAATCAAATAAAGTAAGTAAAGTTAATTTATCCTTAATAAGATATTTATTTATTTATGCATTGATTGATTGGCAAACTGGATATTATCTTAAATGCTAATTTAAGAATTAATCTACTTGATACTACTTTATCCAACAAAGTTCTGTATAACCTGGGATTTTTAAAATAAACTTATCATACGTTAAAAAAAAATTGCAATTTTTGTTCTTTAAAAATATATCTTAAGCACCTAAAAAAGTGGGGAAATGTTTGGAAGCACAGGACTGTTAATGCAACTGCCCTATTGTCTGGCCATCGAACAAGGATGTCAACAGGACTTTGTCAGTTTGATGAAATTACTGACATTTTTTGCAGTCGAGAAATATTTGGACCAGGCAATCATAAATGTCTGTATCCATAAACAGGAGAAAAAGGCTGATAGGATTTTGTTTTTTCATTACTGTCATCATCTTGAGGCCTTTTTATCTGCTACTGAGCATTCAGTATTGTATCTGCTAGTTTATGCTTTATGTATTATCATCCGGACAGATTTGTGTATTATGCATTAGATCCATTCTCTTTCCTGTTTTATAGGGCATAATTCACCACAGCGGCACTATCATCGGATCTAGTATACAATTACGTTTGTTTCTATGGCTTTTTTTTTTTACTTTTTCTTTTTAAAAAAACTCATCTCTCTGCAATAATTGACCATTGACAGTAGGAGAGGTTAAAATAATTTCAACCCGATAGCCGCCGAGCGGGTCTGATTTTCTGTACTTTCTCGGTGACCGTCGATCTCACCTGTGAAGAATGAAGATGTTCTGTAAAAAGGGTTGAGCGCATGCTCTTGAGTTATGGGTCATGAAAGAAACAGAACGCATGCCCTTAGGACACGAGCTATCCCACATGTAATATATTTTCCAAAAGCGCAGCATGCTCATAATTCCTGGGTGTCCGTAAACTCAGAATTATTGCCGCTGCTTCAGTTGGGCTCAGGATTTCTAAGCAAACTCGTAATGTCTCTGGGAAATGTCCATCTCGCTGACTGTATCTGCCGCACCCTCTCATGACCCAGGGATTACTGCCAGAGGTTATAGCAGCAGTTAATCACATCAGTAACCAAAAAGCAACTCATAAAGTACCTGTCTGTGGTCCTTGGATGCCCTCCGTTACCATAGCACCTGTATGTGCTCTGTGGTCCTTTAGATGCGGTTTTCTTTCTGATAACCCTCTGAGGTAACAAAACGTGGTCACCACAGTTTGATGATTGTGACCTGAAGCACAGAAGGGGGTTAAATGGCTGCTTCCTCCAGAATGTGAACTTGAAGCTATACAAACTAACCCGAATCTAAGTGCTATAATAAAGACCCTGACCTTTTAATGTGAAGGGTACCCTCACTGTACCTTTGAGAGAACTCCACAGAAATTCCCCGCTGAGAGAATAGTTCTGATACACAAATCTGTGCTCTAATAAGTGCTCTTGACCAATAGAAACGCTCAGCAAAGTCCGATGGATGGGTGAGGTATCAATATTCAGGGGTTTTTTTGTAGCAGGAACTCCTTTGCATATTAGGCCAAATGCTCCTAATGTAGCCAATCCTCCAAAAGCTTACAGGGCTCTTAGTACAGGGCCTACTGTAAGTTCCAGGAGGATTGGCTACATCAGGGGTTTGTGGCCTAATATGCAAAGGAACTCCTGCTAAAATTCCACCCCTGTAGCCAATCCTCCAAGAGCTTACAGGGCTCTTCTTACAGGGCCTACGGGAAGCTCCAGAAGGATTGGCTACATCAGGGGTTTGTGGCCTAATATGCAAAGGAGCTCCTGCTAAAATTCCACCCCTGTAGCCAATCCTTCAAAAACTTACAGGGCTTTTCTTACAGGGCCTACTGGAAGCTCCAGGAGGATTGGCTACATCAGGGGTTTGTGGCCTAATATGCAAAGAAGCTCCTGCTAAAATTCCACCCCTGTAGCCAATCCTCCAAGAACTTACAGGGCTTTTCTTTCAGGGCCTACGGGAAGCTCCAGGAGGATTGGCTACATCGGGGGTTTGTGGCCTAATAGGCAAAGGAGCTCCTGCTACAAAAAAAAGCCCTGTCAATAGAGGAGTGGTAGGGCAGGGGTTGGACCCACTCCAATGTGACACTGTTCCATTAATTTAGGATAGGGTTACCAATTCGACCTTGGAAAGTTCTTGGAGATTTCGGAGTAGTGTTTTTTGAAGGTGGAATTTGCAAAGGGGAGTAGGGCTTCCTAGTCTCCCACTATGGTGGGAGACCTCTTGTCAGCAACCCCCGCTGCCCACTGCTACTCTGTTAGCCAGTGGCAGAAAAATGAACTAAAAATTTCTGTTGGCATAATAGTTTTCCAGAGTAAACGCAATTCCGGCTGGCTAGGTTTCAGGGGGTGTGACCTAATATGTAAATGAGCTCTTACTAGGCTTTTTCTACTAAAAAGCCTTATACAAAACAATGGAAGGTGTACTAAATGATAGTACTAAATGATAGTACTGGAAGGTGTACTAAATGATATCAGTTCAGCATCCACCTTAAAATGCATCTCGAATTATCACTGTCACAATGAAACCTTACTCCCATCATACTTACAGTTCCCATTTACATGCTTACACATCCCATCTTACTCCCATCATAAAAAGGTTAAGGGAGTCCCCTGTGCAAGCACCAGTCATTTCCGACTCTGGGGTGATGTTGCTTTCACAACGTTTTCACGGCAGACTTTTTACGGGGTGGGTTGCCATTGCCTTCCCCAGTCATCTACACTTTCCCCCCAGCAAGCTGGGTCCTCATTTTACCGACCTCGAAAGGATGGAAGGCTGAGTCAACCTGGAGACAGCTACCTGAACCAGCTTCCACTGAAATCCAACTCAGGTCATGAGCAGAGGGCTCCGACTGCAGTACTGCAGCTGTACCACGGGGCTCTTTAATCATCATACTCTCATCATACATCATACTTATATGGCCATATTTTCATCTGTCAGCTTTATATATTTCGGTTATTCCCCTCTCCCCCTTTTTTTTGTGGTGAAAAATATCAGAATTTTTTTCAAATCTTAAAGTTCAGCAAAGTTCTCACAGGGGGGGTTGAACAATGAAGTCCAGAACGAAGCAAGTATTTTGTGTGTGTGTGTGTGTGTGGGGGAGTTTAAGAAAGAAAGAGCACAATAAAATTTAGAGGTTCCAGAGCTCCACTCCTATGAGCTCCTACCCCAAATGTGGCCTGCGTGGCGGTCACATTTTGCAAAATAAGCTTTTTGAAACTAAACCAGACATTGGCCTCGGTATTTTCAAGTTACTCGGTATTTTCAAGCGCATGCATCTCCGATGAGCATCTAAAAACTTCTGGCTGCAAACTGCAAAACCAGCCTCAGCGCTGTGCTTATCAAAGAATTTGTCAAAAAAAAGAAAATCTCCCAGCCTTAGATGTCAGAATTGCTCTGCGGCAAAACGGTAGACGGTTTCACCTATCGTTGACTACTCCTTGTTCGGAAGGCACTGCGTGTCTGCGGGGAGGGTGGGTAGAGGGTGGGTAAGAAACACCTGAGGAAAGAAAACCAGTCCTGGCAGCCATCTTAGCATCTCTTCTTATGACAGATCTCTGACAGCTGCTTTCATGTTGACTGCTCTTTGATTCCCTCCCTGCCTTTTGATTCAGCCTTCATATCCCCCCCCCCCCCACACACACGTCAGTTGGCTGCTTTTTGCCCTCACCTAACAGTAGACTGAATTTTACCCTTCGGCACACTGTGGACAGCAGGTAGGAAAGAGTACAGATGCCGCTAACACAGACAGACATTTAACAGCAGGGCTTTTTTTTACAGCAGGAACTCCTTTGCATATTAGACCACACACCCCCAGATGTAGCCAATTCTCCAAGAGTTTACAGTAGGCCCTGTAATTTTTTTGTAATATTTTTTTTATTTTGTATTATAACTCATGCTATTTCTCAATCTTACATTTCTACAATACCTTACATTCATATTACAGATCCATCAGTTACACCCACCCCCCCACTCCCGGAGAGCCAGTTTGGTGCAGTGGTGAAGTGTGTGCTCTTATCTGGGAGAACCGGGTTTGATTCCCGACTCCTCCACTTGCACCTGCTGGAATGGCCTTGGGTCAGCCAGAGCTCTGGCAGAGGTTGTCCTTGAAAGGGCAGCTGCTGTGAGAGCCCTCTCCAGCCCCACCCACCTCACAGGGTGTCTGTTGTGGGGGAGGAAGGTAAAGGAGATTGTGAGCCGCTCTGAGACTCTTTGGAGTGGAGGGTGGGATATAAATCCAATATCTTCATCTACCTCACAGGGTGACTGTTGTGGGGGAGGAAGGGAAAGGAGATTGTGAGCCGCTCTGAGACTCTTTGGAGTGGAGGGCGGGATATAAATCCAATATCTTCATCTACCTCACAGGGTGTCTGTTGTGGGGGAGGAAGGGAAAGGAGATTGTGAGCTGCTCTGAGACTCTTTGGAGTGGAGGGTGGGATATAAATCCAATATCTTCATCTACCTCACAGGGTGTCTGTTGGGGGGAGGAAGGGAAAGGAGATTGTGAACCGCTCTGAGACTCTTCCCAGTGGAGGGTGGGATATAAATCCAATATCTTCATCTACCTCACAGGGTGTCTGTTGTGGGGGAGGAAGGTAAAGGAGATTGTGAGCCGCTCTGAGACTCTTCGGAGTGGAGGGCGGGATAGAAATCCAATATCTTCATCTACCTCACAGGGTGTCTGTTGTGGGGGAGGAAGGGAAAGGAGATTGTGAGCCGCTCTGAGACTCTTTGGAGTAGAGGGCGGGATATAAATCCAATATCTTCATCTACCTCACAGGGTGTCTGTTGTGGGGGAGGAAGGGAAAGGAGATTGTGAGCCGCTCTGAGACTCTTCGGAGTGGAGGGCAGGATATAAATCCAATATCTTCATCTACCTCACAGGGTGTCTGTTGTGGGGGAGGAAGGTAAAGGAGACTGTGAGCCTCTCTGAGACTCTTTGGAGGGGAGGGCGGGATATAAATCCAATATCTTCATCTACCTCACAGGGTGTCTGTTGTGGGGGAGGGAGATAAGGGAGATTGTGAGCCACCCTGAGACTCTTTGGAGTGGAGGGCGGGATATAAATCCAGTATCTTCATCTACCTCACAGGGTGTCTGTTGTGGGGGAGGGAGATAAAGGAGATTGTGAACCACCCTGAGACTCTTTGGAGTGGAGGGCAGGATATAAATCCAATATCTTCATCTACCTCACAGGGTGTCTGTTGTGGGGGAGGAAGGTAAAGGAGACTGTGAGCCTCTCTGAGACTCTTTGGAGGGGAGGGCGGGATATAAATCCAATATCTTCTTCTTCTTCACATCCCTCCCAAATGGACCATAATAGAACTCATTTATATTTGCAACCACCTGCACACCCTTTGGAGCCTGAGCCTTATTTCATTTTTGGCCCCTCCCGCTTTTACCCATCCTATATATTTATACCACCTTTCCTTGATTTCTTCAATCTTATCCTCTCCTTGCTTTCCTAGTTTTAGTATTGATAATATATCTGTCTGAATCGGTTCATATAAATAACCGTTCCATTTATCCAAAGTCCATTTCACGGCATCTTTCCAACCAAATGCCAGGGCTGCCAAAATCATCGCTTTAAATATCTCCTGGAAAGGCTTATCCACTTTAGGGTTCCCCAATATTCCCATAAATAACATCTGGCCTGGGACCTGCCTACCTGAAGGACCGTCTCTCCCCACATGTTCCCCAGAGAGTACTGAGGTCTGGGACTCAAAACCTTCTCACCATCCCCGGGCCTAAGGAAGTCCGTCTTAAGACAACTAGAGACAGGGCCTTTTCCACAATGGCCCCTACATGGTGGAACCAGCTGCCGGAAGAGGTGAGGGCCCTGCGGGACCTTGCTCAGTTCCACAGGGCCTG
Organism: Heteronotia binoei; assembly: GCF_032191835.1. NCBI lineage: Eukaryota > Metazoa > Chordata > Lepidosauria > Squamata > Gekkonidae > Heteronotia > Heteronotia binoei. The sequence goes on from NC_083223.1 coordinate 5,110,741, forward strand.
TAAGACAACCCTCTTCCGGCTAGCCTACGCCTGACTGGGAAATAAATGTAGCTTATTAGACTTCTGTGAATCATACTGTATAGATGTGATGTTAAGATTTTAAGGCTTAGGTTTTTAATTGCTCTGATTTTTTTAAATGTTTATATATATGTAATAATATTTTAAACTCTGTTTTATTGTTTGCTGTGAGCCGCCCTGAGCCATTTTATGGGAAGGGCGGGATATAAGTCATAGAATAAATAAATAAACAAATAAATAAATAAATCTTTCCCGAAAGTTTCATTTTAACTTTACACACTTCTTGCACTTTTCCCAGTAGGCCCTGTAATAAGAGCCCTGTAAGCTCTTTGAGGCTAAGCTGCATCAAGCCTGTGTGGCCTAGTATGCAAAGGAGTTCCAGCTACAAAAAAAAAAAAACCTCTAAATTTTATTGTGCTCTTTCTTTCTTAACCTTCCCTTCCAAATATTTGCTTTTGGGCTCCATCGTTCAACCCCCCTGTGAGAATTTGGCTGAACTGTAAGCTTTGACATACTCTCTAACATTTTTTACCCCCCCCCCACACACACACACAAAAAGGGAAAATAAGCAAAACGTCTAAAGCAGACAGATGGAAATCTTCATCACGCCACTGTGGCCACACAGGAGAAAGTCATTTGAAAAGTATGATGGGAGTAAGGTTTGATTATGACAAATCTAATTCAAGAAGCATTTGAAGGTAGACTTCCGGTTTGGGAATCGTGCTGAGCTGACCTGTCCTCTGAACGGGGACAGTCTTAAGCTTCTGTTCAGGGTAGGAAAAGGCTCTCTTTGGCCTTCTGCCTACATTTCTCAGTTAGAGATTTGTCCAGGATACGCTCAGAAACTCAGAGGAGGTTAACCTTGGCTGATAGGGAGCTCCATTGGTGTCAGGCGATGGAATCTCAAGGCAGTATTCATTGAAACAATGTATACTTTTATTGGAAACCCATAGTTGGGTACAGAAGTTGAGACTAATGCCTGGGAATGGGCGTCTCTTAGTCTTATAGAATCTACATCAAAGAAGTATCTAAACAAAGTCACTATTCTCAAAACAAAAGGGAGTGAAGGTGCAAACTTTCACACGAGAGCTTCCACTTATCTCTTTGCCTCTGGGAAGATGCTGGCCGACCGCGGTATCTATTAACGGTCGCATTCCTTTGCTCCTTTTACAACCTAAACAAAGTTTACACATCAAACGTCCCCTCAGTGGAGAGGTAACTGATTACAATCTTTTGCTCCGGGACTTTTTTTAAGGCAAACTAAATAATTTTGGAAGGTGGGAAAGGAGTGATCTAGAAAGAGGGGAAGACAAAGAAAAGAAAGATTGAACTTTGGACTTTGTTAAAATAAGGACAACGCTAAAAATTCGGGAAAGAAGTATTTGTTTGAAATACCTGTGGTCATCAACGAAAGCATCAGCGTCACAGCTCTGCATTCTCTACAATCAACACAGGAAGTACGTCAAAGATCGTGAGATTTGAATAACATTGAGGACGAGACTTGGTGCCTAGCAAAGCAGGAAGTAACAAGGGAAGTGAGACTAACAGAGACTGTGAGATTTGGATACCATTGAGAATGGGATTTGCTGCCTAGCAAAGCAGGAAGTAATAAGATAAGAGAGACAAACAAGAAGGTCTACTCTAGGATTTTTTACTATAGAGAAATTGCGATCGCCATTTTGAAAAAAATAAAACGTTTAAAAATTAATATCTAAGCCCAGGAAGGTCATAGAACGGCGAAATTAGGCTTATTTAAAAGGGCAAGTTCTAAGTTATTGAATCTGCTGTTTGGATTTTGATTTTGAGACGTTAAAATTTTCGTAGGCTTTCTTTAATGTCAGAGTAAAAAATAACACGTGCAAGAGCTCTCTCTTTGGAAAAAATGCAAGACCAACTAGAAGCGATGAAAGCTAGAATAATGAAAGGAGTTGACAAGATGTTAACAGCCTGTAAAAAAGAACTTTAAAAAAGATATTGGAGAGCTTAAAAAGGAAGTGGAAGATTTTAAAAATGACGTAGTGGTGGTCACAAAAAAAGTCCCGGAAGTAGAGGAGAAAGTTAAAGTACATGATTCCACCTTGCTAAAGCTGCAAGAGAAGGTGAGAATACATGACTGCAGAATGATGGAAACTCAAGTTCGTCTGAGAGGAGTACCTGAAGGGGAGGGAACTGACTTAAAGGAATATATGGTGAAAATAATTGCTGACTTTTTGGAGAAAGATCCTGAAGGGACTAGAAATATGTATGATAACATGTACAGAGTTAATTCATCATATGCCAAGAACAAAAATTTGCCAAGAGATAAAGTTATAAAATTTATGGCAAAAGACATGGCAGGGAAAATTTTGAATAAAAATTTCCAAAACACTCTGATGGTAGGAGAGAGCAAAGTCAGAATAATGAAAGAGTTACCAAAACATGTGATAAATGATAGGAAAACATACAAGAAACTGACAGAGAAATTGCATGCTAATGAAATAAGATATAGATGGATAATACCTGAAGGCTTGAGTTTTGAGCTACATGGAAGGAGGATTACAATCACAAATGCACATGAGTTGTCTAGTTTTTATGAACAAAACAAAGACTTTGCACCATGATGGATTACAAATTATTATCTTGGAATGTAAATGGACTAAATTCACCACAAAAAAGAAAAGCAACATTTCATTGGATTAAAAAACAAAATTGTAATATAATTTGTTTACAGGAAATTCAATATACAACAAAAGGATTACAAATTTTTATGGAATAAACAATTAGGACTGGAATTTTTTTCATTAGCTGAACAAAAGAAAAGAGGTGTGGTTTTTTATATTAATCAGCAATTAGAGCCAAAATTGGTATTTAAAGACAAAGATGGAAGTTATGTAGCAGTAGAGATAATGATTAATGGGAAAAAAATGTTGTTATTAGGACTGTATGCACCAAATGGTACAAAAGATGCTTTTTAAAAAGACATTATCAGACAGTTGGATGAAGTGGCTTATGACCAGATCTAAGATATTTGGAGAAAATTTAACCCTGAAGTAAGAGACAATACTTCTTCCAGAATTGACATGTTATGGGGTACTAAAAATTTGGGCCTCATAACTAAAAAAGTAGAGATTCTTCCAAAGATAAGTGCAGATCATAATCCAATATTATGGGCTACAAAACTGCAAAGAAAAACAAGATGGAGAATAAATGAAGATTTGCTACAAGATAAAGAAAATGTAACATTTTTAGAAAATGAAACTAAAGCTTTTTTTAAAATAAATGACAAAAATGATATAGAGTTCCAGATGGTATGGGACACTTACAAAGCTGTAATGAGAGGATTATTGATTATATTAAACAATAAGGATAAAAGAGCAAAAGAAAAACAGAGATTGGACATTCATAAGAACGTAAGAGAAGCCATGTTAGATCAGGCCAATGGCCCATCCAATCCAACACTCTGTGTCACACAGTGGCCAATATATATATATACACACACACACACACACACACTGTAGCTAATAGCCACTGATGGACCTCTGCTCCATATTTTTTATCTAACCCCCTCTTGAAGGTAGCTATGCTTGTGGCTGCCGCCACCTCCTGTGGCAGTGAATTCCACATGTTAATCACCCTTTGGGTGAAGAAGTACTTCCTTTTATCCATTTTAACCTGTCTGCTCAGCAATTTCATCAAATGCCCACGAGTTCTTGTATTGTGAAAAAGGGAGAAAAGTACTTCTTTCTCTACTTTCTCCATCCCATGTATTATCTTGTAAACCTCTGTCATGTCACCCTGCAGTCAATGTTTCTCCAAGCTAAAGAGCACCAAGTGTTTCAACCTTTCTTCATAAGGAAAGTGTTCCAGCCCTTTAATCATTCTAGTTGCCCTTTTCTGGACTTTCTCCAATGCTATAATATCCTTTTCGAGGTGCGGCGACCAGAACTGCACACAGTACTCCAAATGAGACCGCACCATCGATTTATACAGGGGCATTATGATACTGGCTGATTTGTTTTCAATTCCCTTTCTAATAATTCCCAGCATAATAATTCAAAATGAGATAAAGAAAAAAGAAAGGGAACTGAGAAAAAGACCAGGGAAAAAGAAAATTATAAAGGAGATTACTATATTACAAACCCAAATGAGACATATGTTGAATAAAGAAGTAGAATGGAATTTGAAAAAACTGCAACAGAAATCTTTTGAGGGTGCAAATAAACCTGGAAAGTATTTAGCCTAGCAATTGAAGAAAAAGAGAGAAAATAAAATTATTAATAAAATTGTGGCTGATGGAAGAGAGATAGTAGATCAAGAAGGAATAAAAAGACATTTTTAAAGTATTATGCTAATTTATTTAAGGGTGTGAAGATAAAAAAAAGAAAAAATTGAAGTGTATTTGCAAAATATTAAAATAGCACCCTTAAATGAATATATGAAGAAAATTTTGAATGATCCAATTGAAAAAATTGAAATCGAAGCAGCAATTAATGCAATGGAAATGGGAAAGGCACCTGGGCCAGATGGATATACGGCTAAATTTTTCAAAACCTTTAAAGAAGAATTAGTATCAAAATTGCAAAAATTGATGAATATGATAAGAATAAAAGGAAAAATACCAAACATTTGGAAAGAAGCTGTAATTTCGTTGATCCCCAAGGAAGATAGAGATGTTACTAATGTACAGAATTACAGACCAATTTCATTATTAAATAATGATTATAAGATATACACAAGAATCTTGGCAGAACGACTTAAACAATATTTGATTAACTTCATAAAGGAAGATCAAGCAGGATTTCTCCCTAAAAGGCAAATAAGAGACAATATAAGAACAGTTGTAAATATTGTAGAATATTATAAAAAACATCCAGAAAAGGAGGTCGCATTATTTTTTGCGGATGCAGAGAAAGCCTTTGATAATTTGAACTGGGACTTTATGTTTGCAGTAATGGAAAAGATGGAACTTGGAGAACACTTTATAAGAATGATAAAAGCAATATATACGGAACAGCGAGCAAAGTTGTGTATAAATGCAGACCTCACTGAGGAAATGATGATCAGTAAAGGTACAAGACAAGGTTGTCCGCTTTCACCATTGTTGTTTATAATGACTCTTGAAATTTTGCTGATGCAAATATTAGATGATAAAAAAATAGAAGGGCTGAAAATTAGAGGATTTACTTATAACTATAGAGCGTTTGCTGATGATATAATGTTTATAGCTGAAAATCCTATACAAGTAATACCTTTGCTGTCAGCCAAGATAGAAGAATATGGAGAGCTGGCGGGACTTTATGTTAATAAAGAAAAATCGAAAGTTTTATGTAAAAACATGCAAGTAAATAAGCAAAAGGAATTGCAGAGACTGACGGGATGTAAAGTTACTTCTAAAGTAAAGTATTTGGGCTTGGAGATAACAATGAGGAATATTGATTTGTTCAAAAATAACTATGAAAAGCTATGGCATAAAATGGATGAAGATATGGTGAAATGGAATAAACTTAATCTGTCATTGCTGGGCAGAATAGCTGCAGTTAAGATGAATATTCTGCCAAGAATAATGTATTTGTTTCAAACCATTCCGATTGTGAAAGATAGCAAACAATTTAATAAATGGCAAAGGAAGATTTCAGAATTTGTATGGGCTGGGAAGAAACCAAGGATTAAAATGAAAATTTTAACAGATGCTAAAGAGAGAGGATTCCAGCTACCAGATTTAAGACTAAATCATGACACAGTTTGCTTAGTATGGATAAAAGACTGGATGACGCTGTTGAATAAAAAACTTTTAATGTTGGAAGCTCATGGAAATAAATTCAGCTGGCATGCTTATATGTACTATGGGAAGAAAAAGATGGATGGGTTTTTTTCTCACCATTATATCAGAAATATTTTGTTAAATACATGGATGAAGTACAAGAAATATGGTGATGAGAGAAAGCCATTATGGATAGTGCCAGCAGAAGTAATAAAAATAACAGCTGAAACCAGTGAAGAGAGAGGGTTGTCATACAATCAATTACTAAAAATACAAAGTGGCAAAACAGAATTGAAAACTGCTGAGGAGTTGAATAAAAAATATGATTGGTTTCAAATGCAACAAATAAAAAGCCTGGTGGAGAATGATATCAAAATTGAAGGAATAAGACATGAGCAAACAGAAATGGAAAAAGTTCTGCTTGGAGATAATGAAAAATTAATTTCAAAAATATATAAGTTACTGTTAAAATGGTCTACGGAAGATGAGGTAGTAAAATCTCAAATGATTAAGTGGGCAATCAATGTAAATAAAGAAATACAGATGGATACATGGGGGTATCTTTGGAAGAACTCTATGAAATTATCAACATGTCAGAGTATAAAAGAAAATTGTTTTAAGATGATGTATAGGTGGTATATGACTCCTAAAAAATTGGCAAAGATGAATAAACAGATGCCAGACAGATGTTGGAAATGTAGAAGACATGAAGGCTCTTTTTACCATATGTGGTGGACTCATGAAAGAGCAAAAAAGTATTGGCAGATGATTCAACAAGAAATTTCAAAGATCTTGGGATATGAATTCAAGAAAGTAGCAGAGACTTTTTTATTGGGATTACAAATGGAAAAATTTCCAAAAGAAGATAGAACTTTGATCTGGTACTTGCTTTCAGCAGCTAGGACATTGTATGCGCGGTTATGGAAGCAAGAAAAAATACCAGAAAAATGGGATTGGATTGTAAAAGTTATAACATGGAGTGAGATGGACAAACTAACAAGAATCTTAAGAGACTATGATTTGGAAGTGTATGAAAAGGAGTGGAAAAAGTTTAGATGTTATGTAGAAGAAGAAAGGAATATAAAAGGGTATTGGACAATTTTTTTAAAAAATGATCAAGTACTAGAAAAAAGTAGAATATGAATATAGGTTCTTATGGTTTAAGGGTACCTTTAAATGTTAGTATTTTAAGTATATAACTTTGGCGGGAGTCAAGTAACGGGGGGAGGGGGGACTAGAAAATAGCTTATGGGATAGATAAAAAGAAGGTATTAATGGATATGGTGACCATATGTTATCAATAAAATTGTGTTAAAACAAAAGAAGCATTTGAAGGTAGATGCTGAGCTGATATAATTTAGTCCACCTTCCGGTGATGTCAGGGGTGCGTGGCATATGCAAATGAGTTGTGCTAATGAGCTCTGGCACCTCTTTTTCTACTAAATGACCCCTGTATGCGCCAGTCAACCTTCTGTTATCTCTGGAGGACATCTTCTGTTCCAAATACTGTCAAAATTGACTCCACTTAGGGTGGTAGTCCAGTCTGATCCCAATATGCAGCTAAAAGAACATTTCTGGAATATTCAGAACTCATTTTTGCAGTAAGCTTTATCTAAGCGCCATGAGCTTTATCTAAGCATCACATCAATCAGAAACTTTCAATGTTGTAATCTTCCCAACAGACTGGCAATTCTACTCCCATTTTGTGGTTGCTCCCACCAAGAGGTGAAATTCTAGCAGGAGCTCCTTTGCATATGAGGCCACACACCCCTGATGTAGCCAATCCTCCAAGAACTTACAAGGCTCTTTTTTGTCACCTCTTGGAGGACTGGCTACATCAGGGGTGTGTGGCTTCATATGCAAAGGAGCTCCAGCTAGAATTCCACCCCTGCTCCCACCACCCTGTGTTGGAATTCAAAAGGTGGCCACAGGTTCAAATCGCCTTATAGCCAGGGCTTTTTTTTAGCAGGAACGCATCGGAACACAATTCTGGCCAGGGTGTGTGGCCTAATGTGCAAATGGGCCTAATATGCAAATATGTCAGGGGGTGTGGCCTAATATGCAAATGAGCTCCTGCTGGGCTTTTTCTGCAAAAAAACCATGTGTGGAACAATGGTGATGTCAGGGGATGTGGCCTAATATGCAAATGAGTTCCTGCTGGGCCTTTTCTACAAAAAGCCCTGTATGGAGCTATGGTGATGTCAGGGGGTGTGACCTAATATGCAAACGAGCTCCTGCTGGGCTTTTTCTACAAAAAAGCCCTGTGTGGAACAATGGTGCCATCAGAGGATGTGGCCTAATATGCAAATGAGTTCCTGCTGGGCTTTTTCTACAAAAAAGCTCTGTGTGGAACAATGATGCCATCAGGGGGTGTGGCCTAATATGACAATGAGCTCCTGCTGGGCTTTTTCTACAAAAAAGCCCTGTGCGGAACAATGGTGATGTCAGGGGGTGTGGCCTAATATGCAAATGAGTCCCTGCTGGGCTTTTTCTACAAAAAAGCCCTGTGTGGAACCATGGTGCCATCAGGGGGTGTGGCGTAATATGACAATGAGCTCCTGCTGGGCTTTTTCTACAAAAAAGCCCTGTGTGGAACAATGGTGATGTCAGGGGGTGTGGCCTAATATGCAAATGAGTCCCCGCTGGGCTTTCTCTACAAAAAAGCCCCGTGTGGAACAATGGTGCCATCAGGGGGCGTGGCCTAATATGCAAGTGAGCTCCTGCTGGGCTTTTTCTACACAAAAGCCCTGTGTGGAACAATGGTACCATCAAGGCATGTAGCCTAATATGCAAATGAACTCCTGCTGGGCTTTTTCTACAAAAAAGCCCTGCGTTGAACAATGGTGCCATCAGGGGTGTGGCCTAGTATGCAAATGAGTTCCCGCTTGGCTTTTTCTACAAAAAAGCCCTGTGTGGAACAATGGTGATGTCAAGGGGGTGTGCTCTAATATGCAAATGAGTCTGCTGGTCTTTTCCTACAAAAATAACCCTTCTTATAGCCATGGGGTTCATAAGGTAACTCTGAGCCAGTCATACTTTCTCAGCTCAAGCTAGCTCATAGGGTTGTTGTGAGGATAACATTCACAGAAGGAAGCACACGTCAGTTGCCTGGATCCCCACAGAGTATAAAAGAAGTGACAGCTAGGTATGTCCTTGTCAGGCAGGGGACATGCCAAGAAATCAACTGAAGATTATTAAAGCAAATAAATTCTACGACTAGGGGCCAAGTCTCCTTTCCTGGCATGTGAGCAAACGGCAATTAGGAGGAAACAGCACAGTGTGTTTTATTTGGAATGCCAAACTCTTCTGTTTCCAAGCCTCGTAAGAAGGGGGCAGGGATGACACAGTGACACTGAAGGACTTCCAAGGAAAAGCATGGTCTGCAGGGCTCTTTATCTAGCAGGAGCATCTCTGCATATTAGGCCACGCCCCCTGATGTACCCAGTCCTCCAAGAGCTTACAGGGCTCTTAGTACAATATGAAGAGGAGCTCCTGATAGAAGAAGAGCCCTGGGTCTGCCATATCTGTACCTATGGTACCATAAAACCAGTTGGGGGGAGGAGTTTGGCTCAGTGGTAGAGCATCTTCTTGGCCTGCAGAAGGTCCCAGGTCCTGACATATCCAGTTAAAAGATTCGGTTGTAGGTGATGTGAAAGATCCTCTTCTTGACATCCTGGAGAGCTGCTGCCAGTCTGTGGAGACCAGGGATGCTGAATTTGCTTGTTATGTGGGCTGGATCAACGTAAATGAGACCTTGTCGGGCCGGGCTGGGCCATGAGCAGGCCCATAGCCAGAAAATTTTAGGTGTGTGTGTGTTGGCGGGGGGTGTTCTTTGTATTTCCATGTGATCCAGGGCAAAGGAAGGTCTTGCTCTTTCCCTCCCTCCCCAGGGGGCCAAGCCGGGAGGAGCCTCAGACAATAGAAGGAAGAGAGGCTTGGCTCAATAGCTCTGCTGTGCGATTGAGAGAGGCTGGTAAAGCAAGCTGCTAAGCAGAAGGAAGCAAGAGAGAGGTAGAAGGAAGCAGATGACAGCCAGTTGTTCGGGAGGTCTGATAGGAGCCCTCTGCGGGCTTGATCTGTCCCACAGTTTACATGTTTGACACCCCTGGAATACTGACTTTGATGGACCAAGGGTCTGATTCAGAACAAAGCAGCTTCATGTGTTCATGCATAGAGTGCAAGGAGATAACATTTTAGCATTTCGGGTTAAGTGAATAGTGAGTATTTGGGGGCTGAATAGAAAGCCAGTAAACTTGTAAACCCCATGGCGCAGTGTGGTAAGCTGCAGTACTGCAGTACTGAGCTCTGCTCAGAACCTGAGTTTGATCCCGGCAGAAGCTGGGTTCAGGTAGCCAGCTTGAGGTTGACTCCAAGGCCAGGTAAAATGAGCACCCAGCTTGCTGGGGGGAAAGTGCAGATGACTGGGGAAGGCAATGGCAAACCTCCCCGTAAAAAATCTGCATGAAAACGTGAGAGCAACGTCACCCCAGAGTCAGAAACGACTGGTGCTTGCACAGGGGACTACCTTTACCTGTTACCTTTAAGCTCATAAGCCAGGAATTCTCCTTGACCAGTGGCTTGGCATCTACCATATTCCTGCAAACTGTTCAAGAACACTAATAGGATCTCAAAACCACATCGATATCTGTCCACAGAAATGGGAGTGGAAGGTTGCCATCCTCCAAGTTAGGCCTCCTGAAACGACAGTTCCCCTGGAGAAAATGGCTGCCTTGGAGAGTGGAATCTATGGAATTTAGGGCTGCCAAGTTCCCGGGCCAGGCGGGGGTTCTTCCATCCTGGAGGTTCCCAACCCGCCGGCCCACATTGGACCAGCAGGGGGGGGATCCTCTCCTGACGTCCCCAGCGTGATGACGTCACTCGGAAGGGATGTCATGGTGCCGTAGATGTCACGCGCTGGCCGCCCTAGGAGCGTCCAGGAAAACTCTATGGTTTTCCTGGACTCTCTAGCAATTTGGGAGGGAAAACTCTATGGTGCCATGGACACTCCTAGAGCATGAAAGCAGTCCCCCGCCAGAGGATGTGGGGGACGTGGCAACCCTAACGGAATTATACCCAGATGAGGTCCCTTCCCTCCTCAAACCCAGCCCTCCCTAGACTTCACTCCTGAAATCTCCAGATCTCCAGATATTTCAGGACCTGGAACTGGCAATCCAAAACAGAACAGATTTTTTTAAAAAAGACTTTGTGTCTTACTGCAATCCTAGGCAGAGCTGAGTCCTTCTAAATCAGGGGTGGCCAAACTGTGGCTCAGGAGCCACATGTGGCTCTTTCACACATATTATGTGGCTCTTAAAGCCCCCACCACCCTGTTGGCCAGCTTGGAGAAGGCATTTCTCTCTTTAAATCACTTCTCCAAGCCAAGCCAGCTGGTAACTTGGAGAATGCATTTAAAGTTAAAGTTGTTTTTTTCCACCCCTCCCTCCCTTTCTCCCTCCCTTCCTCCCACTCTTCCTCCCTCCCTCCCTCCCTCCCTCCCTCCCTCCCTCCCTCCCTCCCTTCCTTCCTTCCTTCCTTCCTTCCTTCCTTCCTTCCTTCCTTCCTTCCTACCTCCCTCCCCTCCCTCCCTCCCTTCCTTCCTTCCTTCCTTCCTTCCTTCCTTCCTTCCTTCCTTCCTTCCTTCCTTCCTTCCTTTTATTCTACATGACTCTCATTTATTCTACATGACTCACGTTAAGCAAGTTTGGCCACCCCCGTTCTAAATCCATCAGCGTCCGAGGATGTGAGGTGTAACTCTTTTTAAGACTGTTCCGTTGGTCCACCAGAGAATGTCAACCGTCTGAAGAAGCATTGCTCTATCCGTTCAAACACCTGCCTATCTCTTCTCTAGGACTCGGGAAAGGTCGGTGTGCCATTCCGGAACGCTTCTCCTTCTGCGCTTGCAACTCGGGCCTCTCCAGCTGAAGCCAATCCCTTTGAGGGGCTACAATTTCAGGTTTGCATTTCACCTAGCGCTTCTGAGGAGCCGCGGCAGTTGCTGGGAAGGAGGCTTGTCACCCGTTGTCTGTTATGCTGTGGCTAATCCCAGCTTGGCCAGGTGTATGGCCTGCAGGTAAGGCGTGAGGCACCGCTTAAAGCTTGCTCGCAGCGCTGCATATCTTTTTGCTAGTGAAGCTGTCATGAAAGTAGCCTCTGTGTGTGTGTGTGTGAGAACTGACTCCAATGATACTGTCTACTTACTTCTGCACTTTCTAATAGTATAGTTTCCATAGGATTTGGAGAAGGGGACTTCCAGACACGGCCAGCCCTAGACTTAGGGTTACTAATCCCCAGATGGAAAAATTAAATTCAAATTAAATTCAGAGAGCATTTGAGAGATATAAAAGCAATAGGTGGGAAAAGCCACGTGGGCATTCACGTTCAATCAACCTTGAATCCTTAGAAATTCAATTATTTATATGCAATTGTTCATAGAAATTACAACGTGACACAAAGTGAAAAAGAGAAACTACTCCTGAAACAATAAGTTCAATATTAATGTCCGACAGTTTGTTCCTAGAAATTGAAGTCGGGAAGTAGTGTGTGATGCCGTGAAGACAGAGTCTAGTGCTCGAACTCTGTATCTTTATTTCTTAGGGGAGGGATGGTGGCTCAGTGGTAGAGCATCTGCTTGGTAAGCAGAAGGTCCCAGGTTCAATCCCCGGCATCTCCAACTAAAAAGGGTCCAGGCAAGTGTCAGAAATGTCTCATTGAAGTTATTAATGTCTTGCAGTTACTAACCCTATGCTTGAGTGAACCATTGCGCCACTAACACCTGAGCCCTGCAAGAGAAGGAGGAAGGGTGGGAACGGAGGTGCCAGGGCCCTGAAGGGCAGCACAGCCTTTGATGTGCAAAAGCGCCAAGCTTGCCTCGCTGGCGCCTCCCAAGAGAAGCAAGGACACCACCAGGGGGGAGAGACCGGCAGTCCCCGGCAACTGATAAGCCGGCGTGTGAAGGAGTTACTTGCAGGGCCAAATGCATTTTATTATGAGAACTAGTTTAAAGCCCAGTCCTTTGAAGTGTATGCATAAATGCCAAGAGATGGAGTTACCCGTTATCAGTTTCAATGCTTCTTAGTAGAGAGTAACATTGCTGTAATCAATATATGAAACTTAGTTTTGAAACAAAGGCAAGTCTGATCATTTTGAAACTTCAATAAATCCTTTGCTGACAGCAAGTAGGAGTGAAAAACCTCAGCTTGAGACCCTGGAGAGCCAATAAAGGGGAGGGACGGTGGCTCAGTGGTAGAGCATCTACTTGGTAAGCAGAAGGTCCCAGGTTCAATCCCGGGCATCTCCAACTAAAAAGGGTCCAAGCAAGTAGCTGTGAAAAACCTCAGCTTGAAACCCTGGAGAGCCGCTGCCAGTCTGAGTAGACAATACTGACTTTGATGGACCAAGGGTCTGATTAAGAACATAAGAGAAGCCATGTTAGATCAGGCCAATGGCCCATCCAGTCCAACACTCGTCACACAGTGGCCCAAAAAAATTATATATATATATGTATATATATATATATATATATATATATATATATATATATATATATATATATATATATATATATATATATATATATATATATATATATACATACATACACACACACACACACACACTGTGGCTAATAGCCATTGATGGACCTCTGCTCCATATTTTTATCTAACCCCCTCTTGAAGGTGGCTATGCTTGTGGCCACCACCACCTCCTGTGGAAGTGAATTCCACATGTTAATCACGCTTTGGGTGAAGAAGTACTTCCTTTTATCCGTTTTAGCCTGTCTGCTCACCAATTTCATCAAATGCCCACGAGTTCTTGTATTGTGAGAAAGGGAGAAAAGTACTTCTTTCTCTACTTTCTCCATCCCATGCATTATCCTGTAAACCTCTATCATGTCACCCCGCAGTCAACGTTTCTCCAAGCTAAAGAGCCCCAAGCGTTTCAACCTTTCTTCATAGGGAAAGTGTTCCAGCCCTTTAATCATTCTAGTTGCCCTTTTCTGGACTTTCTCTAATGCTATAATATCCTTTTTGAGGTGCAGCGACCAGAACTGCACACAGTACTCCAAATGAGACCGCACCATCAGTATAAGGCAGCTTCATATGCTCATATGCTCCGTTAGCCAATGTATAGATGGAATGCAGCAAGGCAGTAGGACGTAACAGGGATGCGGCCGTCATTGTCTCTTGAAAGTAGGAGCGTTGGTCTCCAATATGAATGGTTTTAGCCATAATCGAAGCTCGTTGAAGCCTCGTGTGAAACAGGGCAATTAGCGCATCCCTAATTAATATTGAACTTATTGTTTCGGGAGTAGTTTCTCTTTTGCACTTTGTGTCACGTTGTAATGTCTATGAACAATTGCATATAAATAATTGAATTTCTAAGGATCTGAGGCTGATTTAACATGAACGCCCACGTGGCTTTTTCCTCCTGTTCTATCTGTTCACGTTATTCCGTTTGGTTGCAAAATCCCCAGGTTGGGGCAGGAGATCCCCCCGGTTTGGACGCCCTCCCCCCCCCCCACATCAGTGTCATCAGAAAGCAGAGGGGGGGGGAATGTCCTGCTGGGCACTCCATTATTTCCTAAGGAGACCAATTCCATAATGGAATAATGGAGAAGTCATCTTTGTGGTGGGGGGCTTTTTTGAGATAGAGGCACCAAATGTTCAGCATCGTATCTGGAGCCTCTCCTCAAAACACCCCCCAAGTTTCAAAAAGAATGCACCAGGGGGTCCAATTTTACGAGCCCCCAAAGATAACGCCCCTACTCTTCGTTATTTCCAGTGGAGGAAAGGCATTTAAAAGGCGTGCAGTCCCTTTAAATGCGGCTGCCAGAACTCCCCTTGGAGTTCAATCATGCTTGTCACACTCTTGCTCCTGGTCCCAGATATTTTTTGAGTTATGCTTGGCAACCCTACCTATCCTGCCTGGCACTCTACGCAAGGCTAACTTCTGTTCCCCCCCTGCCCCGATGACCAATTTTTTTAAAAACTGATTAATTGTGGGAAATGTGAAAAGAACAGAACCTGAAATTGCTCCCTGACCTGGTGAGCCCAGGTCACTGAGTCACATGGGGGGGCACCCGATTTGGTGCCCCAGAAGGCCGGCGCCCTAGGCAATCACCTAGTTTGCCTAGAATCATAGAGTTGGAAGGGACCTCCAGGGTCATCTATTCCAACCCCCTGCACAATGCTGGAAACTCACAAATGCCTCCCCCTAAATTCACAGGATCCTCATTGCTGTCAGGTGGCCATCTAGCCTCTATTTAGAAACCTCCAAGGAAGGAGAGCCCACCACCTCCCAAGGAGGAAGCCTGTTTCGCTGAGGGAACCGCTCTAAACTCACAAATACCTCCCCCTAAATTCACAGGATCCTCATTGCTGTCAGATGGCCATCTAGCCTCTGTTGAAAAACCTCCAAGGAAGGACAGCCCACCACCTCCTGAGGAGGAAGCCTGTTCCACTGAGGAACTGCTCTAAACTCACAAATACCTCCCCCTAAATTCACAGGATCCTCATTGCTGTCAGATGGCCATCTAGCTTCTGTTTAAAAACTTTCAAGGAAGGAGAGCCCACCACCTCCGAGGAAGCCTGTTCCACTGAGGAACTGCTCTAACGGTCAGGAAGTTCTTCCTCGTGTTGAGCTGGAAACTTTTTTGATTTAATTTCAACCCACTGGTTCTGGTCCTAACTTCTGGGGCCACAGAAAACAATTCCACACCATCCTCTATATGACAGCCCTTCAAGTATTTGAAGATGGTGATCAGATCACCTCTCAGTCACCTCCTCTCCAGGCTAAACACGTCTAGCTCCTTCAACCTTTCTTCATAGGACGGTCTCCAGGCCCCTCACCATCTTCATCGCCCTTCTCTGGGACCCGTTCCAGCTTGTAAGAACATAAGAAAAGCCATGTTGGATCAGGCCCAATGGCCATCCAGTCCAACACTCTGTATCACACAGTGGCCAAAATTTTTATATATATAAGCCACAGTGTGTATATGTATATGTGTGTGTGTGTATACACTGTGGCTAATAGCCACTGATGGACCTCTGCTCTATATTTTTATCTAACCCCCTTTTGAAGCTGGCTATGCTTGTAGCTGCCACCACCTCCTGTGGCAGTGAATTCCACATGTTAATCACCTTTTGGGTGAAGAAGTACCTCCTTTTATCCGTTCTAACCCGACTGCTCAGCAATTTCATCGAATGCCCACGAGCTTGTATTGTGAGAAAGGGAGAAAAGTACTTCTTTCTCTACCTTCTCCATCCCATGCATAATCTTGTAAACCTCTATCATGTCACCCTGCAGTCGACGTTTCTCCAAGCTAAAGAGCCCCAAGTGTCTTAACCTTTCTTCATAGGGAAAGTGTTCCAAACCTGTAATCATTCTAGTTGCCCTTTTCTGCACTTTTCCCCGTGTCTAGATCCTTCTTCAAATGTGGTGCCCAAAACTGAACACAGCACTCCAAGTGAGGTCTTATCAGAGCAGAGAAAAGTGATACCCTTCACTCTGTAAAGCCGGCTCTGCCTCTGGATATGTGCTGAATGAGAAAAGGACCCTGGATCAAAATGCGCTATTTAGTGTGTGTGAACGCACTCATACATTTTGCATACTGTAGCTGTATGAAAAGCAGCGTGTCGTGAATAGCAAAGAAACCTGCCAGCGGAAGAGCAACACTGCTGGTGTGGAACCATTTGCAATCTTTCTAGCTTGGATGGATGGCAGCTACGCAGTCTGCCGTGTGATCCGAGAGGGCTTTGACGGAGACATGAACACACCTGGAGACCAGGGGAACATTTGGCAGAAGAAGTCGTTTTAAAATAGCATTGCAAGTGATTTGGGGAGCAGATAGGTAGGTGTTCCTTCAAGTATGCTGGCTGTTTGGCCTAACACTTAAGAGAAATTGCTAAGAGGATTGTTGCAGCTTGAAGAAGCTCCCGCGAAACAAGGGTTCAGTGCGACCTTGTCCTTGGAAACTTGGATTATTGGCTGCATCTTTGGACAGACATTAAACATCTGGAGTACTGCGCCAGGATTTCATGGAATGAGATGGGAAGTTTTACCACAGGATGAAAAGGAGGACTCTTGGTGCTATTGCTTCCTTTTCTATTAAGGACTAAAAGTTATGGTTGTTTTGTAATTTATGATGGTGGAATTTGTGTTAATTTTTGTTGACCTTGTATAATTTAATAATAGAAGCTGGTTTTCACGGTGGGTTATGTACCTTTGATTTTTTTGTCCTTTTGCTGCGTTACTCTCTCTGTGTTGTATAATCCCCAGGAGGGGGCAGGGGATCCCCCGGTTTGGAGGCCCTCCCCCCACTTCAAGGTCCTCAGAAACCGGGGGGAGGGGAGGGAAATGTCTGCCGGGAACTCTTATTATTCCCTATGGAGACTTAGTGAATAATGAAGAATTGATCCGCGGGTATCTGGGGCTCTGGGAGGGTTGTGTTTTGAGGTAGAGGCACCAAATTTTCGTTATAGCATCCAGTTCCTCTCCCCAAAATACCCCCCAAGTTTCAAAAAGATTGGACCAGGGGGTTCAATTCTATGAGTCCCCAAAAAAGGTGCCCCTATCCTTCATTATTTCCTATGGAAGGAAGGCATTTTAAAAGGTGTGCAGTCCCCTTTAAATGGGACAGCAAGAACTCCCTTTAGAGTTCAATTATGATTGCCACACCCTTGCTCCAGGCTCCACCCCAATGTCTCCTGGCTCCACCCCCAAAGTCTCCTGGCTCCACCCCCAAAGTCCCCGAGATATTTCTTGAATTGGACTTGGCAACCCTAGGAGTAGAATTCGTGTAAAATGTAGTGCCCCTCGAGTTCAAGAGAAGGATGCACAGGGGAGAAGACCAAAGCAAAAAAAGGAGCTCTGATCTAGGTCAAAATAGATCAGGGGGGCCCATTGCGGTACCTGTGGGTGCCATGGCACCCGCTGCTAGCGTTCGTGGTGCCTGCCAAGTGTTCTAAGATGGTGGCCCTGGTCTTTTGTTGGCCACCGAAGGTTTGATTGACTGTGCAGATTTGTAAAGCATTGGTAGATGTGACCACGGGACAAGGATCTTTGTTGCGTGACTGAAGGTGAGCTGCAGCAATCATATCATAGCTGGCTCCACCTCCTGCAGCAGCCATTTTGTGGCCGGCTCCACCTCCTGCAGCAGCCATTTTGTGGCCGGCTCCACCTCCTGCAGCAGCCATTTTGTGGCCGGCTCCACCTCCTGCAGCAGCCATTTTGTGTCCGGCTCCACCTCCTGCAGCAGCCATTTTGTGGCCGGCTCCACCTCCTGCAGCAGCCATTTTGTGGCCGGCTCCACTTCCTGCAGCAGCCATTTTGTGGCTGGCTGCATCTCTCACAGCAGCCATTTTGTGGCTGGCTCCACCTTCTACAGCAGCCATTTTGTGGCTGGCTCCGCCTCCCACAGCAGCCATTTTGTGGCAGCGCCCCTCATACTGTGTCAGAATTCCAAAGGTGCCCACAGGCTCAAAAAGGTTGGGGGACCCTTATGTAGAATGTAGATTTCAGATGTACCTGCACATGCACATACGTTGTTTCCTATTTCTCTGTGTTCAATGACTAGAAGTAAAAAGTCTGAACTGACTCCAAGGACTGATATAAAAGTTCTATCTGTATCTCGTATGTCATATATCTTATATCTCCAGGACCTTGCGCCGAAATGTTTCAAATAAATAATATACAATTTAAATAAATAAATATCTGGGGTGCCGTGTTCAAACTTGGAGTTAGGGTTGGCTGGAGATATCCTGGGATTACAACTGATCTCCAGGCGACAGAGATCAGTTGAACATATGAACATAGGAAGTTGCCTTATACTGAATCAGACCCTTGGTCCATCAAAGTCAGTATTGTCTACTCAGACTGGCAGCGGCTCTCCAGGGTCTCAGGCTTTTTCACACCTATTTGCCTGGACCCTTTTTAGTTGGAGATGCCGGGGATTGAACCTGGGACCTTCTGCTTCCCAAGCAGATGTTCTACCACTGAGCCACCGTCCCTCCCCAATAAATCCTGGAAGCAGGATTTCTTCCCCTGGAAGAAATGGCCGTTTTAGAAGGTGGGCTCTTTGACACTGAAGTCCTTCCCCTCTCAAGTTTGGTGTAGTGGTTAAGTGTGCGAACTCTTATCTGGGAGAACCGGGTTTGATTCCCCACTCCTCCACTTGCACCTGCTAGCATGGCCTTGGGTCAGCCAGAGCTCTGGCAGAGGTTGTCCTTGAAAGGGCAGCTGCTGTGAGAGCCCTCTCCAGCCCCACCCACATCACAGGGTGTCTGTTGTAGGGGAGGAAGGTAAAGGAGATTGTAAGCCGCTCTGAGACTCTGTCCTTGAAAGGGCAGCTGCTGTGAGAGCCCTCTCAGCCCCACCCACCTCACAGGGTGTTTGTTGTGGGGGAGGAAGGTAAAGGAGATTGTGAGCCGCTCTGAGGACTCTTCGGAGTGGAGGGCGGGATATAAATCCAATATCTTCTTCTTCTTCTTCTTCTTCTTCTTCTTCAAACCCCACCCTCCTCAAGCTCCACCCCCAAAATCTCCAACTCTGAGCTGGCCAGTGGGGGGAAGCCCTGCCCCAACAGCCTCCATGTGTCTTCAAACTTTGGAAGACTTACGAAGACGCTGGGATCAGCTTGCTTCTAGAAAGGTGTGCGTGCCTTTAAATCTTCAAGCCAGGCTGAATGGGGGCGGGGCGAGCCTGCAGAACAACATGCCTGTTGGAAGTGAAGGAAAGGAGCCCTGAAACTCCGTTTGTTTTACAGTCCCTTAAGAAGCACGCTAAAATAGTAACCTCTGTTTTTTCCTGTGTTAGTCCTGACGAACTGGGTTGAGTATAGAGCAGTCAACAACTCCCATGGTGAGTAAATTGCCCCAGTGAGACCACAAAGTATGTTTTTCCGAACTGTGTTTATTTTGGCGGCTATGTGCATCTGTGTGTGTGTGTGTGAGAGAGAGAGAGAGAGAGGAAGTGGGGAAGTGCAGCCAGCTGCTGGAGAGTGACAAAATGAAGACTGTATGCAGGGAATCTGCACTGCTGTGTTTTTATTTATTTATTTTAGGGGAATGGGAAAGCCTCCTGGCTCCACCCCCAAAGTCCCCAGGTATTTTCTGAGTTAGACTTGGCAAGCTTACTCTAAGGCAATCTACCCCACTGAGGTACGTCTGTCCAAAGCTCTGAGCCCAGATCTCCCAGAATTCCCCAAGCTGGGCTACCTCCCTCCTCAAACCTTGCCCTCTCCAGACTCCATTCCCAAATCTCCACAAATTTTCCTACCTGCAATGAGCAACCCTGCTTCCCCGCATCCCTCCTTCTCCTGTTCCTCCATCTGCAGATCACTAAATCCCCCTGGAATTCTGTTCCTGGAAGTTAGGGGGATCTGGGGAACAACCCTAAGACAAAGAGGAAATTTGGAGTTGGGGGAGGTCAAAAATTTCCCTCTCTTTCTTGGCAAACAGAAACGCCGCTCTGCCTATATAACAGCCGTCATGTTTTCAGTCAGCCCGGCATTTGACGGAATGTTTTCCCCGTTCCTGTGTCGTTTTCACCTGCGCTTGCTGAGCCTTTTATGGGATGTGTTTATGGCCTGGTTTTATGCCTTTCGCCTCACCTGCTGGGACTCTTATGCCTTTTGCACCTCTCTCTTGTGCTGACTTTAACATTCGCCAGCAGGTTTTTCTGCTGAGAGCAGGCCTTTCCTTGAATGCTTTTAATGTATTGTATTGTTTGTTTGTTTTTTTCAATTTGCCTTTTATCTTCTTTTCTCCTGTTTTTTTTTTTTTGCATTTTTCCTGTGTGTGCATGTGTCTGCACCTGGAAACCATGTTGACCTCCTGGTGACTGACCCCTGCTGGGGGGCCTGGAGACTATTCAGAAAGGTGGCTGCATAGAGCCTGCCCCCTGCCCTCCCACTTGGGTATTTCAAGGACAGTCTTCCATCCAAGCACTAACCACAGTTGACCCAGCTTAGCTTCCGAGATATGATGAGATCAGGTTTGCTTGGGCTATCCAGGGCAGGGCCAATTTACCTTTCCCCCCATCATTTCTTTGTTGCTGCTGCTGTTCTTTGTTTGCCACTTTGAGCAGACTGATTCATTTCAACATTTATACATCACTTTTCTCCCTCGCTCTGAATGGCTTATGTTCCAAGTCTACAATTCAACCAGAGGTGGAGGCGTCCTCTTCTAGTGGGAGATGGGATGTGAAGGTAGCCTGGGCTCACTGCCTAGGGTTGCCACCTCTGGTTGGGAAATCCTTGGAGATTTAGGGGTGATACCTGAGGAGGGCAGAATGTGGACAGTAGATGGAGCAGGGTATGAAGTCATAGAAGGCTGTGGTCCAGTTAGGTTGCCAGGTCCAACTCAGGAAATATCTGTGGGCTTTTGGTATGGATCCAGGAGATGTTGGGGGTGGAAGTGGGGGACTTTCCCATTCCGAAGGAAGGAAGGAAGGAAGGAAGGAAGGAAGGAAGAAAGAAAGAAAGAAAGAAAGAAAGAAAGAAAGAAAGAAAGAAAGAAAGAAAGAAAGAAAGAAAGAAAGAAAGAAAGAAAGAAAGAAAGAAAGAAAGAAAGAAAAAGAAGATATTGGATTTATATCCCGCCCTCCACCCCGAAGAGTCTCAGAGCGGCTCACAATCTCCTTTACCTTCCTCCCCCACAACAGACACCCTGTGAGGTGGGTGGGGCTGGAGAGGGCTCTCACAGCAGCTGCCCTTTCAAGGACGACTCCTACCAGAGATAAGGCTGACCCAAGGCCATGCTAGCAGGTGCAAGTGGAGGAGTGGGGAATCAAACCTGGCTCTCCCAGATAAGAGTCCGCACACTTAACCACTACACCAAACTGGCTCTCCAGTTGAAAGAAAGAAAGAAAGAAAGAAAGAAAGAAAGAAAGAAAGAAAGAAAGAAAGAAAGAAAGAAAGAAAGAAAGAAAGAAAGGAAGGAAGGAAGGAAGGAAGGAAGGAAGGAAGGAAGGAAGGAAGGAAGGAAGGAAGGAAGGAAGGAAGGAAGGAAGGAAATGACACTGAATGTTGATGTTTGTGGCACCTTATATAACTATGAATTATGGGTTAAAACGGATAAAAGGAAGTCCTTCACCAAAGGGTGATTAACACATGGAATTCACTGCCACAGGAGGTGGTGGTGGCTACAAGCGTAGACAGCTTCAAGAGAAGATTGGATCAACGTCTGGAGCAGAGGTCCATCACTGGCTGTTAGCCACAGTGTATTGTTGGAACTCTCTGTCTGAGGCAGTGATGCTCTAATTCTTGGTGCTTGGGAGGGGCAACAGTGTGAGGGCTTCTAGTGTCCTGGCCCCACTGATGGACCTCCTGGTGACACCTGTGTTTTTTTGGACACCGTGTGACACAGATTGTTGGAGCGGATGGACCATTAGCTTGATTAACATGCCTTCGCTTATGTTATTTTGTGTTCTTATAGTGTCCATGGAGTATTGTAAGAATTGTTAAATGAAATTTGGTGTGAGTTTCACAAACAGTATATAAATATTCAAGTGTATATATTTGTAAATCAGTGGCGTTGTTGTTTAATCACGATATTGTTTGTTAGGTTTCTTTCCCTACCTAAAGAATGACAACGCTAACTGGCTGAGATGTTCCCAAATCCTTTCTCTCTTCCTGGAGTAGAATCTGGAGAGGTGGATAATAATCTAAATCAGGGGTGTCAAACATGAAGTCCAGGGACCAAATCAGGCCCCCTAGCAACTGGTTGTCGTCTGCTTCCCTCTCCCTCTCTCTTGCTTCCTTCTGCATCACAGATTGCTTTGCCAGGCTTGCTCAATTGCACGGGAACTACAGTGCAAAACCTCTATTTTCTCCATTGGCTGAGGCTCCTCCCTTGGAGAGGAATGGCGGAAGGATGGCTTGCTTTGCCAGGCTCTCTCAATCGCACAGCAGAGCTACTGAACCAAGCCTTTCTTCCTTCTGTCGGCTGAGGCTCCTCCCTGTCCTGGTCCCTTGGGGAAGGAAGGAGAGACCCAGAGCTTCCGTTGCCCAGTTCCCTGGATCCCATGGGAGAGATACAAAGAAAGCACCTTTAAGACCAATGAGTGCTAATGTTTTAAGCATGTTTTATTTTCAGATTTTTTTTTTAAAAAAAGAAGCATCGAATTGTGTTTGTCTGTATTCTTTATAAAGCTTATATCTCTGCTACCTGACATTACATGTGATGACTCACATGGCCAGGCCTGAAAAGGTCTCATTTATGTCAGATCCATCCCTCGTAACAAATGAGTTTGGCACCCCTGATCTAAATAAATATCTAAGGCTGGCACACCTTTGGGATCAAGCCAGCATATACGGATGCTAGGGTTGCCAAGTCCAATTCAAGAAATATCTGGGGACTTTGGAGGTGGAGCCAGGAGACATTGGGGGTGGAGCCAGGAGACATTGGGGGCGGAGCCAGGAGCAAGGGTGTGACCAGCATAATTGAGTTCTGGCCATCACATTTAAAGGGACAGCACACCTTTTAGAATGCCTTCCTTCCATAGAAAATAATGAAGGATAGGAGCACCTTCTTTTGGGGCTCATAGAATTGGACCCCCTGGTCCAATCCTTTTGAAACTTGGGAGGTATTTTGGGGAGAGGCACTAGATGCTATACAGAAAATTTGGCATCTCTACTTCAAAAAATAGCCTCCCCTGACACCCGTGGATCAATTCCCCATCATTCCCTATGGGAATCGTTCTTGGAGGTGCATAATGGTTGTGGGGGTGGAGCTTCCCCCGCCGGCCAGCTGGCTGGGGGAGGGGGGAAGCCTGTAAAACCAGGGGATCCCCCGCTGGGACCTGGGGATTGGGAAGCCTAACGGATGCATATATACACAAAGTAAGCCCACCCTGATCGAGCCCACGCGTTCTAAATGGAACACCTGCCTACCTTAAGGAATGTCTCTCCCCATATATTCCCCAGAGGGTACTCAGCTCTGGATCACAAAATCTATTAGAAATCCCCAGGCCGAGGGAGGCGAGATTGAAGGCTACCAGAGAAAGAGCCTTCTCTATTGCGGCCCCCCACTGGTGGAACCAACTCCCAGACGATGTTAGAACCTTGCGGCACCTTGCCAATTCCGCAGGGCTTGCAAAACAACATTATTTCAAATGGCCTTCAGCCAAAGTACATAGATGCCCAACGTCACGGAATGTATGGCATGGGATTTAGCACCAAAACTGTTGTTTTAAAATGGCATTAATAATTTTAAAATTGTAAATTGTTTCATTTGAACTGATATTATTGTAATTGTTTTATTGCTGATACACAATGTTGTTAGCCGTCCTGAGCCTGCTCTGGCAGGGAGGGCGGGATATAAATACGAAAAATAAAGAAAGAAACGGCAGGTAAAAAAAAAAATGTTTCTCCCTTCTGTGCTCCGAAGCCTTCCGTTATTATTCACGTCCAAGTCGAAGACAGGTATGTAATTTGCAAACCACACCAACCCAGACACGCACACACGTTCTTTGCCACCGGGGAGAATTCATGCCCGACCTCTGATTGGATCATCGCGGCGTATGAGCTGCTAAGGATCTAAGCTGACAGTGAAAAGACTGACAGATATGCTTAAAAGTGCAACTCTTATCGGACGAGCGTGCGGGGGTGGCGCTTTCTTCACTCAGCAGACTGCCTGCCCGTGTGTGTTGCATCGGAGATGCTCATCGCAGTGAAAAGGCTGTCTACCAAAGTTCGCGTTTGTGACTATCAACCTGCGACACCGGCTCTTTATTTTTTTAATTTTTTTTTTGCCGGGGTGCGCATTTGTGTGCTTGTTTGTCAGTGCGGAAAAAAATGGCTGCAATATGGCCCAATTACCAGACAGGGCACGCAATGTACGAGGTGCTGTAGAGAGGTGACAAGTTAAGAGAGCATAAGAGAAGACATGTTGGATGAGGCCAATGGCCCAGCCATTCCAACACTTCCTTGTCACACAGTGGCCAAAACCCAGGTGCCATCAGGAGGTCCACCAACAGGGTCAGAACTCAAGAAGCCCTCCCAGCACCAAGAAGACAGAGCATCACTGCCCCCGGACATAAGAACATAAGAGAAGCCATGTTGGATCAGGCTAATGGCCCATCCAGTCCAATACTCTGTGTCACATAAGAACATAAGAGAAGCCCTGTTGGATCAGGCCACTGGCCCCTCCAGTCCAACACTCTGGGTCACACAAGAACATAAGAGAAGCCATGTTAGATCAGACTAATGGCCCATCCAGTCCAACACTCTGTGTCACATAAGAACATAAGAGAAGCCATGTTGGATCAGGCCAGTGGCCCATCCAGTCCAACACTCTGTGTCACATAAGGACAGAAGAGAAGCCATGTTGGATCAGGCTAATGGCCCATCCAGTCCAACACTCTGTGTCACACAAGAACATAAGAGGAGCCATGTTGGATCAGGCTAATGGCCCATCCAGTCCAACACTCTGGAGTTTCAGAGTGGCTTCCAATCTCCTTCCCTTCCTCTCCCCAGAACAGATGCCCTGTGATGCAGGTGGGGCTGAGAGAGCTCTTTCAAGAACTGCTTTTGAGAGGAACAGCTCTGAGAGAACTATGGCTGATGCAAGGTCACCCAGCTGGCTGCATGTGGAGTAGGGCTGTCAACCCCAGGTCCGGGCAGGGGTTCCCCCGCCCAGGAGGTTCCCAACCCACCGGCCAACACTGGGCCAGTGGTGGGGAACCTCCCCTTACGTTGTTGGCACGACGACATCACCAGGAAGTGATGTCATCATCGCACGTCGGCCACTGTAGGCATTTCCAGGAAAACTCTATGGTTTTCCCGAAAGCTCTAGCCATTTGGGAGGGAAAAACTTTATGGTACAAACCTCTATGCTCCAGAATGCTGGGGACCTGGCAACCCTAATGTGGAGATGTGGAGAATCCAACCTGGTTCTCCAGGCTAGAGTCTGCCGCTCTTAATCACTGCACTGAACTGGCTCTCAGCAAGATTTTCAGGGAATGGAGCAACAAGATTTCAGGGTAAAGGCCAATAAGATTTTGGGGGGATAGGCTATTGAGAGTCAAATGGCAACTTTGGAAGATGGAGGGCATGGCGTGGCGTCTCCACTGTGCTCCCTCCTTTCCCCAAAATCCACCTTCCCTGGGCACCCCAAAAATCCCCAGGAATTTCCTAACCCAGAGTTGGCAAGCCTGCTCTGGGTCCAAACTATTTAGGGTCTTAAAGAACCAGAACTTTGATTTTTTTTTTTTGTCTATATAAATGAGATAGGCTTGCTGGTTTTGGGGTTGAATTTGGAAAGAATAACGTATGAGAATGTTATTATCACTCAGGGCTTTTTTGGTAGCAGGAACTCCTTTGCATATTAGGCCACACCCCTCTGATGTAGCCAATCCTCCAAGAGCCTACAGTAGGCCCTGTAAGAAGAGCCTTGTAAGCTCCAGGAGGATTGGCTACATCAAGTGGTGTGGCCTAATATGCAAAGGAGCTCCTGCTACAAAAAAAGCCCGGCCCTGATGTAGCCAATCCTCCATGGGCTTAGAGGGCTCTTAGCACAGGGCCTGCTGTAAGCTCCAGGGGGATTGGCTGGCTCAGATTTTTTTTTTTTTTAAAAAAGAGAAGAATTCAGCTCAGATATATGGCTTAGGGTTACCAGATGTCCTCTTTGTGTGCGTGTATCCTCTTTGGGGCTCTTTTTTTTAATGATCAAAGTGTCCTCTTTTTGGCTTGGAAGTTTAGCTTGCACGAACCGTTCATGCAAGCTGAAGCAGTAAGAGTATATTGTATGATAAATTGCCTTCGCACGGGTTCCGGGAGATAAAGAAAAGCGGCCAGTGAAAGGTGAACAAAACACAGTCTGAGCCTAGGACCCATGTAGCTGCTGCACCTTCCAGATTTCGGCCTGCTACCCAAATGAGAAGTGATATTCGTTGATGAGAAGTGATATTCATTGTGCTGCTGTCTATGTCTCTCAACGAAAGGATTTTTATCAGACAGTGGACTATAATACCGAGTTACAAAACTGCTGAAAAGAGTATGTATTTTTGATTTATTTATGAATATTGAAAACAGTTTTGGTTTGTGAAGGAAATCTATTCATGATATAATACAAAAGAAATTTGTTAAGCATATGCCTGCAATCCATAATTACGCAGTGTTTTTTTTTTCTAAGTTGCTGCCAATCATTACACTGCGGTTTCCGGTTTGCCTAATCCCCAGGTGGGGGCAGGGGATCCCGCAGTTTGGAGGCCCTCCCCCCACTTCAGGGTCATCAGAAAGCTGGGGGAGGGGAAGGAAATGGCTGCTGGGAACACTCTATTATTCCCTATGGAGACTTATTCCCATAGGAAATAATGGAGAATTGATCCGTGGAGAATTGATCAACAGGGGACTGTTTTTTTGAGTTAGAGTAATCAGATTTTTAGTAGAGCATCCAGTGCCTCTCCCAAAATACCCTACAAGTTTCAAAAAGATTGGGCCAGGGGGTCCAATTCTATGAGCCCCAAAGGAAGGTGCCCCTATCCTTCATTATTTCCTATGGAGGAAAGGCATTTACGTAAATGGTGTGCGGTCCCTTACAATGTGATGGCCAGAACTCCCTTTGGAGTTCAATGATGCTTGTCACACCCTTGCTCCAGGCTCCGCCCCAAAGTCTCCTGGCTCTGCCCCAAAGTCTCCTGGCTCCGCCCCAATGCATCCTGGCTCCGCCCCAATGCCTACTGGCTCCACCCCCAATGTCTCCTGGCTCCACCCCCAAAGTCCCCAGATATTTCTTGAATTGGACTTGGCAATCCTAAACCTAGCTATGGGGATGGTGCACAACAGCCGTATGACCGCACCAGAGCACCTCCCTTGTGGGATACAGGTGTTTTGCGGCGGAGCACCTGATGACGCTTCCACTGCTCCATTTTGATTTGGCCCAATTTGGGACACCTCCCATGTGCCCCGAGCTGCTAGTCTGGACCCAGCCCATAAGTTGCCTAACGAAAAAAACACAACACTGGCTACCAATTGAGTACCGGATCCATTTCAAGGTTTTAGTATTAACTTTTAAAGCCTTACACGGTCTGAGACCTACATACCTACGGTACCGTCTCTGCCTGTACAAGCCCCAGAGGCCTCTACAATTGCCAACCAACATCTTCTGACTATCCCTGGCCCAAAGGACGTCCGGCTTGTCTCTACCAGGGCCAGGGCCTTTTTGGTTCTGACCCCATCCTGGTGGAATCAGCTCCCCAAGGAGATACGGGTCCTACTGGATCTATTGCCATTCCGGAGGGCCTGTAAAACGGAGCTGTTCTGCCAGGCTTTCGGCTGAGGCAGGTGGGCATCCTCACACCATCTAATTGGCCTCCCTGCACTGACTGCATCCTGTGTTTTAATTTGTGAACGATGTTCATATAACTAACACTGCCTTATTTTATTTCATTTTAATGGTTTTAACTGTTTAATTTTAACCGTTTTATGGTGTGCTTTAATTGTTTTATTATGCTGTAATCCGCCCTGAGCCCAACTTGGGAAAGGGTGGACTAGAAATCTGCAAAATAAAACAAAAATAAATAAATTGAAATTCTATATATGTAAAATCTGCACTATGGGATTGAAGGTAAGTTGCGGCAGCCATTTTGTGGTTGGCTCCGCCTCCTGTGGCAGCCATTTTGTGGTTGGCTCCACCTCCTGTGGCAGCCATTTTGTGGCCACACCCGCTATGGTGTATCAGACTTCAAAAAGTGCCCACAGGCTCAAAATGGCTGGGAATCTCTACCCTAGCGTCAGCAGCTGATGTTCTTTGTTCAAATTCTGCATTTGCTGACGCTTGAGATGAGTAAATAATATTCGTTCTATGTCCTGGTAGAATGTGCTGCTGTAAGAGTTAATAGGAATGAAGATCTCACAGTCTTTCATCAAGCTATTCCGAGTCTAGGTGATGTGACGGCTAATTTGTGACAAACTAGCGCAAAGGGACTTTTCTGTATCGTTTTTTTTTTCTGCTAAAAGTCGGCTGGGTGCCCTTGAGATGACTGAAATGCGGGGAGACGGTTCAGTTTGCCCTGGCAGAATGCAAGAGAGGCATTTTGGGATAAAAGAACGGGTAAGCCGATGCGCACGTCTGCTGGAAGACCTCCAAAGAGAACAAGACCCGCTTGCCGGAGCCAAGAGATGACAAAGATGCGGACAAGCAATCTGACATCCTCTCAGCGGAGGAAATGGCGCAGCGTTCGCTGGCATGAGGTGTCTGAGTTGATGCGATTGTCAGAGAGACACACGGAAGGATAGCTGCAACGGCACGTCAAGGTTACTTGCCAGCATCCATGGAAGGAAATGTCACAGGTAAACACTTGCATACCGTGCCCATGTTGATTGGAGAAGGGAAACAGGGCCCGGTGGTTTGTCCCCATGACAGAGTTCATACAGAAATAGGATGATAGCAGGGGTCGTTTTGTAGAAAAATAGGTGGTGGCACTCATTAGCATCTCATTAGCATATGTCGCACACGCCCCCCCCCACCAGCCATAAGCAACCCGATGCAAGAAAGGAGAGCCCCGGGCGAGCAAGGCCTGCTTAGGCTGGCTGGATCTCGTATTATATGCCATGTTGCCCGTATGTTGCCCGTATTATAAGGAGGCTCATTTTAGAATTATGACTCCATTAATTGATAGGACACCTGGTGATATTAATACAGACAAAGCAAGACTTTATTGGCGCTTATCAGATAAGCATCCAGAGATTACATATACAGTCGCTGAGTTCTGTGCATCAATTCTTAGACTGCAGGATTTGCATTTTAAAGGTTCTTAAACTTAAGATTTTTACTTTGTATGTTATAATGGTTCAGCAGCTACTGATGTCCAGCAAATTCTTCCATAAGGCACTCAGAGATATCAAAGTAGTAAATCTCAGCTAAAAAATGTGAGACTTCCCTCCCCCCCCCCCCCCACACTTTTAACAATGTGTCTTTAAGTTAGAAACGGCATTGGGGAAGCAGCAGCTATGACAAAATATCTGATTTTGTGTGTGTAATTGTTCTTTCCCCACGATCAGGCACTTCTCTTTCTTCAGATGCAGGCGAACAATACGTAAGATGTTCATCTCCCATGATCTCTACTAGCAGGCAGGATGCAAGCCAAACTGAAAGATGAGCAAGTATCTCTAGTGCTTTTATAGTGAGCATAACATAGCTAGGGTTTTTGTTTTTGTTTTTAAATCAATTAAATTGTTCAAACCCCCCCGCAAACAAATGATGTTGGGGCCAAACTGAATTCTAAAACAAAGTAATTGCAACAGTAAAATGTCCTTAAAGGCCAATTAGAAAGTGCAATCCTGGGAATTTTTTATTACAAGTAACTCCACCGTAATTATCAATCAATGGATTCTGTTGGAAAAAAAAAACACCCTCAAATTCACAGCTGGGGAAAAAGATACTAATTATTTCCTGTTAATTAAGGCGGTGCTGGGACTCCAGCGTGCCATCCTTCAAGTAAAGGATTGACATATCAATGCTAATAGAATGCTCAAGGTCCTTTTCAAAGCTGTATTTCTAACGTTAATAAATTGGTGTCACATTATTTTAAGTGTCTTAAGCAATCATGCCATTATCTGTCATTTAAACGCGGCATATCTGGATAAACATAGAGGGCATATCATAACGAGGCCTGGGACCACAAAATAAAAAGTGGAATCCTTCCATTTACTTATCAAATGATGGCATTTGAATCACGCGTCTCTGCTGGAAGGCGGCCTCCAATGTAAGGGCAATTCACGAAGTGTCTGCTTTCTTCATTTTGACAGAGAGCCGGTCGCAGATCTGAACGGTCCTTTTTATTGAACAAAAGCACGCCTCTGGAACCTCTAAATTTTATTGTGCCCTTTTTTTCTTAACCCCCCCCCCCACTTGCTTCTGGACTCTGTTGTTCGAACCCCCTGTGAGAATTTTGCTGAACTCTAAAATTTGACAAACTTTCTAATATTTTTCCTCACCAAAAAAATGGGGGAAATATCCAAAACATATAGAGCAGACGGATGGAAATCTTTATCACGACACTGTGGCCACATGTTGTTGTTCAGTCGCACTGTAGAGTCCGACTCTTTGCGACCCCATGGACAAAGTCACGCCAAGCCCTCCTGTCTTCCACCATCCTCCGAAGTCTGCTCAAATTCATGTTTGTTACATCCGTAATGCTGTCCAGTCATAGATTTTACATTCCACGTTCCAATGCAGTATTGTTCTTTGCAGCATCAGACTGTTCTTTGACCATCAGACACATCCACAGCTGAGCGTCCTTTCGGCTTTGGCCCAGCCGCTTCACTCCTTCTGCGGTTACTTGGACTTGCCCTCCGCTCTTCCCCAGTAGCATATTGGGCACCTTCTAACCTGAGGGGCTCATCTTCCAGCGCCATATCTTTTAGCCTTTTTGTTTCTGTCCATGGGGTTTTCTTGGCAAGGATACTGGAGTGGTTTGCCATTTCCTTCTCCAGTGGATCACATTTTGTCTGGGTTCTCAGCTGTGGCCTGTCCAGCATGGCACAGCCCACAGCCTCACTGAACCGCGCAAGCCCTCTCGCCACGTCAAGGCAGCAATCCACGAGAGCGTGGCCACATAGGAGAAAGTAATTTTAGAACTATTATAGGAGTAAGGTTTCATTAAGACAACTATAATTCAAAAAGCCTTTGAAGGAAGATGCTGAGCTGATATTTAGTCCAGCTTCTGGCGATGTCAGGGGCGTGTGGCGTATGCAAATGAGTTATGCAGATGAGTTGTGTTAATGAACTCTGGCACTTCTTTTTGTACGGAATGACCCCTGAACAAACGTATGCATTGAAGCGCGAGTCATAATGTACAGCGTGCAAAAATGTAAGAGAATATGTTTCAGGGGCATGTTGCATGACTTAAGTTAGCCTGTTTAGAAGGTGAGTGGCAACATTGGTTTATTGTAGGGTGGAGGGGGCTGCAAAAGTTTTGCCCTAACCAGTGTTTGCTGAGTTAATGTGAGCTAACTCACAGTTTTTTAGCCTCTGACTCACACATTTCTGTCACAGCTCAGGAAAAATGGCCCCAGAGCAAGCTAATTCATGCAGTTGCTCACAACTTTAAAGACAAAAGCTCACAAGGTAGAATTTTCGCTCACAAGACTCCACAGCTTAGAGGGAACGTTGGTCCTAACTTGTACTGGAGTTCTGGCGTTTTATCGATACTAGCAGAAAAGAACAAGAGTCTAGTAGCCCCTTAAAGACCAACGAAATTTGTGGCAGGATATGAGCTTTCATGAGTCACCAGATACAGCTAGGATGAAAGTACATCTGTCCCTATATCTTATAAGAATGAAAGTGAAGCCATGCTGGATCAGGTCAGTGGCCCACCCAATTCAACGCTCTGAGTCACACAGTGGTCAAAACCCAGGTGCCATCAGGAAGTCCACCAGTGGGGCCGGAACACTAGAAGTCCTCCCACTTTTGCTTTCCAAGCACCAGCAATACAGAGCACCACTGCCCCAGACAGAATCACAAATCTACGCCTTGTGGCTAATAGTCATGGACCTCTGCTCCATATGTTTATCCAATCCCCTCTTGAAGGTATTTGTGGTCGTAGCCACCACCATTGCCTGTGGCAGTAAATTCCACATGTTAATTACTCTTTTGGGTAAAGAAGAAGATACGGGTAAGACCTCACCTGGAGTATTGTGTTCAGTTTTGGGCACCACATTTTAAGAAGGATATAGACAATCTGGAACCGGTCCAGAGGATGACGACAAAGATGGTGAGGGGTCTGGAGATAAAGTCCTATGAAGAAAGATTGAAGGAGCAAGGGCATGTTTAGCCAGGAGAGGAGGTGACTGAGAGGTGATATGATCACCATCTTCAAGTACTTGAAGGGCTGTCATCTAGAGGATGGGGTGGAATTGTTTTCTGTGGCCCCAGAAGGTAGGACCAGAACCAATAGTTTGAAATTAAATCAAAATAGTTTCTTGCTCAACATTAGGAAGAACTTCCTGACTGTTAGAGCAGTTCCTCAGTGGAACAGGCTTCCTTGGGAGGTGGTGGGCTCTCTTTCCTTGGAGGTTTTTAAACAGAGGCTGGATGGCCATCTGACAGCATTGTGAATTTAGGGGGAGATATTTGTGAGTTTCCTGTATTGTGCAGGGGTTGGACTAGATGACCCTGAAGATCCCTTCCAACTCTACGATTCTATGATTCTATATTGGATTTATTTGTTGTTGTTCAGTCACACAGTCGAGTCCGACTCTTTGCGACCCCATGGGCAAAGTCACGCCAGGCCCTCCTGTCTTCCACCATCCTCCAAAGTCCACTCAAATTTATGTTAGTCACATCCAGCCATCTCCTCTTTTGCCGTCCCCTTCTTTTTTTGCCTTCTGTCTTTCCCAGCATCAGGATCTTCTCCAGTGAGTGCTCCCTTCTCATTGGGTGGCCAAAGTTTTTGAGCTTCAGCTTCAGCATCTGACCTTCCACTGAACAGTCTGGGTTGATTTCCCTTAGGAATGACTGATTTGATCTTCTTGCAGGCCAAGGAACTCTCAAGAGTCTTCTCCAGCACCACAGCTCGAAAGCATCTATTCTTCTTCACTCAACCTTCCTTATGGTCCAGCTCTCACAGCCATACATTACTACTGGGAATACCGTCGCTTTGACTATATGGACTTTTGTTGGCAGGGTGATGTCTCTACTTTTTATTATGCCCAGGTTCGCCATAGCTGTCCTCCCAAGGAACAAATGTCTTTTAATTCCCTGGCTACAGTCACCGCCCTATATTCTGAATCTCAGGGTGCTTATAGACTAGGGAAGAAGAAGAAGAAGAAGAAGAAGAAGAAGAAGAAGAAGAAGAAGAAGAAGAAGAAGAAGAAGAAGAAGAATTGAAGATTTATATCCTGCCCTTCTCTCTGAATCAGAGTCTTGGAGAGGCTCACAATCTCCTTTCTCTTCTCCCCTCCCCACAACAGACCCCCCCTGTGAGGTGGGTGGGGCTGAGAGAGCTCTCACAGCAGCTGCCCTTTCAAGGACAACTCCTGTAAGAGCTATGGCTGACCCAAGGCCATTCCAGCAGCTGCAAGTGGAGGAGTGGGGAATCAAACCTGGTTCTCCCAGATAAGAGTCCGCACACTTAACCACTGCACCAGACTGGCCCGAGATTTGGCCCGACCCAGGAACACCTCCCACTCGGTTTAAACAACCCCGGTCTCACAACCACATATGCCTTCTGAGCCCAACCCGTTCTCACCCTGTCCCCAGATGCCTCCTATTCGCCTTAAAAAGCTACCTGGATCTTCCTGGTAGTTTCCCCGTGAATTGGCTGCGGGTCGCATAATCCTCTACTGTCTGAAGGCCCTGGCACAACTCATGAGTGAAAGAGCTGTGTGATCACGCCAAACCATTTGCAGCACTGTTTGGAGTGCGGTCAGAATTTGTTAGCTACTAAGGCATGGGTTCACACTATTAAATTCTGGTTACGACTCCACTTCAACTCTGATCCACTTAGTTTTCTGTACCAGCTACTTTCTGAATCTGATCGTTCTAGATGGCTATCTTACATTGAAGCTAAAATAAGTTCCCTGAATCTATCTTTAGAATCCTTATCCTTGCTTTCTGAGTCCCAGGCTTTTTTAGAAATAAAATCTAGTCTACTCTTTATAGTCTTGCCAACAGAACCTGTTCTCCCCTAAATTTAGGGATTGTCACAAATGCAAATATTCCAGCTGTGTACCTCTACCAACGTCTAGCTCCAAATTTGCTCAGAGCCTTTTCCTTGGCCCGATTCAATGCCCTTCCATCAGCTGTTTTATTTGGCAGATTCCAAGGGACTCCCTATTCAAGTAGATGCTGCCCCTGCGAAATGGATTGTGTTGAGACTGTTGCCCATGTTCTTCTTCAGCGTGTCAAGAATGCGGTTTCAATGGCGAGTCGAAGTTGATACAAAACTACGTTTATTGATAGACCGATACTTTCAGTGTAACAGATTCTTGAGAGTAATGCTGCAAATACATTAATACTTTTAAGACTTACTTCGAAAGGATTCCAAAGGGTGGGGGCGAGGGACAGCTCTCACACATAAACTATCATAAATGTCTACATTCTCACAGCGTTATCAGGACTCTGTCCTTGCTTTCCGCAGCTGTGTCGCACTCCCTAATAGGAATGTATGGGAAGGTGCTGATTACTTCTTCTCAAGTTAGTTTCGTTTCTCTCTACTTCTGCTTTGCAAGTAATAAAGCAGGAAGGGGGAGGGGAAAGAATAACAGGGCTAACAGACCTTGGTCCTCCAAGATACTTCAAAGACCAGAGTTATGGAGGACCCTAAAACAATCAATTATCAATGGAATTTTACCATGCTTGACACAGTGTCCTCTCTATTTGGTGGGATCTTATATACCCCATATTGGCCCAAATTTTAGAGACTTCTGGTGATTTTAAGGTGCTTTTTTTGCTTGGTAATTCTGATCCGGAAATAAAAGAATTAGTAGCAAAGTTTTTCTTATAGAGCTAGGGTTACTCGTCCTGATAAGCAGTACTATGTATCAGGTTTTACTATGTTGCTACCTTGTTTTTATCTTGTAATCCTAATTTTATTCTGTACGGATTGTGTATTCTTTTTAATATGTAACCTGGCCGACCCTCTCTTATATTCTTATAAAAGGTAAAGGTAGTCCCCTGTGCAAGCACCAGTCGCTTCCGACTCTGGGGTGATGTTGCTTTCATGGCAGACTTTTTATGGGGTGGTTTGCCATTGCCTTCCCCAGTCATCTGCACTTTCCCCCCAGGAAGCTACCGACCTCGGAAGGATGGAAGGCTGAGTCAACCTGAGCCGGCTACCTGAACCCAGCTTCCGCCGGGATCGAACTCAGGTCGGGAGCAGAGAGTTCAGACAGCAGTACTGCAGCTATACCACTCTTCCCCATGGGGCTCATATTCTTATATATGCCAATAAAGGCTGTCTTGTATTGGTATTGGTAGCTGGGGGCTGAGAGAGCTCTGACAGAATCTGCCTTTTCAAGGACAACTCCTACGAGAGCTATGGCTGACTCAAGGCCATTCCAGCAGCTGCAAGTGGAGGAGTGGGGAATCAAACCCGGTTCTCCCAGATAAGAGTCCATGCACTTAACCACTCCCCCAAACTGGCTCTTCCTAAATACTTCCTAAGGACAGATTGACTCACATTCTAGCGGTATCTGAAGAAGCGGGCAGCGAATCGCAGAAGCTCATCCCCTGCCACGAAGTTTGTCAAGTCATCACATTCTCCTGGACTCTTGCTCTTTTCTGCTGCCACAGACATGACTAACAGGGCTACCCATCTTGATCTTTTGTCTCTTCAAGAGAGAGATCCAGAGTCTTCCGCCCTCCGTCGCTTTTCAGTGCTTTTCATGAGACTATAAAGGTTCCCTTATTTTTAGGAGAGTGTCCATCTGGAAACCCTAAAGGGAAAGCAGGTTATCACTCGGCAGGAGCCAACGGGGCCTGGAGGCATCATTAGAGCGTGCGAAACCGCCGTCTACCTGGACCACATCTCTTTTTTTACGAGCCGGGGCTGTCATTTCGCTGCCCACTGAAAACCTATTTATCTGCCATGGAGAATGAAAATGAGTTCCTTCACATGTGCAAATATGCCGGTGGCAGATATCAGCCCGGCCTTCACTTCCCTACAATTTTAACAAATTTCCATCCTCTTTCTAGCCAATTTAGCATATTCTAATCTGTCCCTTCCCCCCCCCCCTCGTTGTCAATCTCCCCCCCACCACAGTTCCATTCCTGTTTACTATCTCTTTCCGAATAAACATAATATTTTTTAGCATTGACAGGTGATTACCGGTCTCTCACTCAGCTGAGGTAATTCATATGTGCCTTCCAGCCGTTGAGTCATGGGTCTTTTTACACTTGTCAAGGCAACCTAATCCTACCCTTCATAGGCCAGATATCCTAAAGATGGCTGAACATGTAATTGCCTTGAAGTGTAAAATATTTCTCACATTATTTATTAGGCCATCGCTGGCTGCTGCCTCCATAGTGAAGGTTGTGTCAGCATTTTCATTATAAACCCATATTTTCAGCCGTAAAAGAAGAAGCCTGCTGGAGGGGAGAAGCAGCGCTTCATCAAAATTAGAGACTGCTTATTGAAGGGCGGCCATTTTAGGAAAGGCCATTTTAGAAATGTGTGTTAGTTCTGAAACCTTTCGCTTCAGGTAGGGCTGGCCAGCATCTAGGTGGTAGCTGGGATCTACTGGGTTTACAACTGATCTTCAGGTGACAGATAAGAAGAAGAAGATGATGAAGAAGATGATGATGATATTGGATTTATATCCCATCCTATACTTGGAATATCAGAGTCTCAGAGCAGTCACAATCTCCTTTACCTCCGCCCCCCCCCCTCACCACGACAGACACCCTGTGAGGTGGTGGGGCTGAGAGAGGTCTTGTAGCAGCTGCCCTTTCAAGGACAATTCCTACAAGACCTATGACTGACCCAAGGACATTCCAGCAGCTGCAAGTGGAGGAGTGGGGAATC
This sequence comes from Heteronotia binoei, assembly GCF_032191835.1. Lineage (NCBI taxonomy): Eukaryota > Metazoa > Chordata > Lepidosauria > Squamata > Gekkonidae > Heteronotia > Heteronotia binoei. The sequence continues at coordinate 5,147,966 of NC_083223.1, forward strand.
AAACCAGGTTCTCCCAGATAAGAATCCGCACACTTAACCACTACATCAAACTGGCTCTCACACCACACTGGCTCTGCAGAAAAGAGCTCTTGTAGCAGCTGCCCTTTCAAGGACAACTCCTTTGTGAGCTACGGCTGACCCAAGACCATTCCAGCAGCTGCAAGTGCAGGAGTGGGGAATCAAACCCAGTTCTCCCAGATAGGAGTTCACACACTTAAGCACTACATCAAACTGGCTCTCACACCTGCAGAATATGGCTGCTTTGGAAGGTGGACTCTATGGCATTATGACTGATTGAAGTCCCTCCCCTCCCCAAGCCCCACCCTCCTCAGGCTCCGCCTCCCACATCTCCAGAAATTTCCCAACCTGGATCTATCAACCCAAACTTAGGGTCCTGTCAGTGTTGACAGCTGTGGTTTGGCTTTTTGGATGCTTCCGTATGGTCTTTCTGGTGCACATGGCAGAAGTAGGATATGCCAAGCTGGTCCCACACAGAAAGGAGCAAGGAATATGACATCATGTTTTTCTTGGGTAGCATTTCTTTCATTTCTCTTTGTGCTACTAAGGCAGTAGTGTAATGAGGGGGGTGAGATACCCTCATACCACCAGAAGAAGAAGAACTTACTGCTGAGTAGCAACCAGCTCATGGAGACTCTATCTGCAGGATGTTCCTGGGAAGAGATGATGAAGAAGAAGAAGACATTGGATTTATATTCCGCCCTCCACTCAAGAGTCTCAGAGCGGCTCACAATCTCCTTTATCTCCCTCCCCCACAACAGACACCCTGTAGGTGGGTGGGGCTGAGAGGGCTCTCACAGCAGCTGCCGTTTCAAGGACAACCTTTGCCAGAGCTATGGCTGACCCAAGGCCATCCCAGCAGGTGCAAGTGGAGGAGTGGGGAATCAAACCTGGTTCTCCCAGATTAGAGTCCGCACACTTAACCACTAAACCAAACTGGCTCTCCAAGGTGGTTTACCGTTGCCTTCTTCCTAGGGATGCCAACCTCCAGTTGAGACCTGGGGAATCTTCCAGAGTTACAGCTTGAAATGTACTGGGTTAGACGCATGAGGAGGTTTGGTTGCAGTTGATCAACGCTCTTGATTTGCGATCACAGCATGGCATCCGTTAAACTAAGACTGCTAAACTGGGTCAACGGGGTCAGCCATATACACCCGAAGAGATTTTGAAGATGCAGATCCAACTTAAACCAGAACGGTTTTGTTGAATATGTCCCCTAAAGACTATATAAAAGAAACATTTGATGGCACACATTAATACTGCAGCTAGGATTTTATTTCCTCAGAAATGGAGACTCCAAGAGTTACCTACGAAGCAAGAGTTGATAGGGAAAGTACTGGAAGTAGCAGAGCTGGACTATTTATCTTTTATGCTTCTCGGGAAATCCAAAGAGGAAGCAAGAAAAAATATTGGAGAAGTTATATGTATGATTAGATACTTAAATTGACGAATGGTGGTAGGTACTCTTTTGAAAATTCTTTGATTGGAATATAAACCAAACATGAACTAAACTGGCAATTTAAACGGGAACTTACAATATAACTCTATATGACTAATGTGATAGAAGATGATGAAGAAGATGATACTGGATTTATATCCCGCCCTCCACTCCGAAGAGTCTCAGAGTGGCTCACAATCTCCTTTATCCTCCTCCCCCACAACAGACACCCTGTGAGGTGGGCAGGGCTGAGAGAGCTCTCACAGCAGCTGCCCTTTCAAGGACAACCTCTGCCAAAGCTATGGCTGACCCAAGGCCATTCCAGCAGATGCAAGTGGAGGAGTGGGGAATCAAACCCAGTTCTCCCAGTGATAAAAGGCTAAATGTGTAATAATTATGATATGATGGAAATTCTCCCAAAGGGAATTTTGGCCATCACATTTAAAGGGGCGGCACACCTTTTCAATGCCTTCCTTCCATAGGAAATAATGAAGGATAGGGGCACCTTCTTTGGGGGCTCATAGAATTGGACCCCCTGGTCCAATCGTTTTGAAACTTGGGGGACATTTTGGGGAGAGGCACTAGATGCTGTACTGAAAATTTGGTGCCTCTACCTCAAAAAACACCCCCCCGAGCCCCAGATACCCGCGGATCAATTCATTATTTTCTATGGGAATAAATCTCTATAGGGAATAATAGAGTTCCCAGCAGACATTTCCCTCCCCTCCCCCCACTTTCTGACGACCCTAAAGCGGGGGGAGGGCCTCCAAACCGGGGGATACCCTACCCCCACCTGGGGATTGGCAACCCTAGCTGCATCAGGGGGTGTGGCCTAATAGGCAAAGGAGTTCCTGCTACAAAAAAAAAGCCCTGAGCAATTCCCACATTCTACAGCCCCTGTGGTTTGTGCTTTCCATCGCTGTTGGGTGTCACTGCTTTTTTCATCCCCTCCAAGGCCTGATTGACGGCAGGAATCCTGTGTCTGTGAGACCCAGATTCAAATGTCTACTTCCTGTAGGGCTCTTTTTCTAGCAGGAGCTCCTCTGTACGTTAGGTCACGCCCCCCTGATGTCGCTAATCCTCCTGGAGCTTATAGTAGTCCCTGTACGAAGAGCCCTGTAAGCACTTGGAGGATTGGCTACTTCAGAGGGGCATGGCCTAATATGCAGAGGAGCTCCTGCTAGAAAAAGAGCCCCATACTTGTACCATGGAAGCACACTTTCATGTCCTGTTTGGCTTGGACAGCATAAGAATGCAAGTCAATAGCAGAGCATCTGTTTCCAGGGAGGGCGTCTTACAACTTCCAGCTTGCTTTCTTCTAAGTGAAAGTCATTCAGCAAAGGCTGCCAGGAGCTCTGGAACCCTACAAGCAGGAGTGGAATTCTAGCAGGAGCTCCTTTGCCTATTAGGCCACACCCCCCATGTAGCCAGTCCTCCTGGATCTTACAAAAAAGAACCTTGTAAGCTCTTGGAGGATTGGCTACATCAGGGGTGTGTGGCCTAATAGGCAAAGGAGCTCCTGCTAGAATTCCACCCCTGCCTACAAGCATTCTATCTCTGACATTACCTCATATGAACATATGAAGCTGCCTTCTACTGAATCAGACCCTCGGTCCATCAAAGTCAGTATTGTCTACTCACATTGGCAGCGCCTCTCCAGGGTCTCAAGCTGAGGTTTTTCATGCCTATTTGCCTGAACCCTTTTTAGTTGGAGATGCCAGGGATTGAACCTGGGACCTTCTGCTTACCAAACAGATGCTCTGCCATTGAGGCACCGTCCCTCCCCTTCAGTAACTCTCCAGGGTCTCAAGCTGAGGTTTTTCATGCCTATTTGCCTGGACACTTTTTAGTTGGAGATGCCAGGGATTGAACCTGGGACCCTCTGCTTACCAAGCAGATGCTCTGCCACTGAGCCACCGTCCCTCACGTACCAACATAATAAAACAAACAAACAGACAAACTCTCAGGACAGGGTTATGGAGGTACCATTATGCTGATGGTTTTTGATGTTACCTGCTAAGTTCTATGGTCAGGTGCCCACCAACTGGTTTTGGAAGAAGAAGATTGGATGTATACCCCGCTCTTCACATGGAGTCTCAGAGCGGCTTATGATCTCCTTTTCCCTTCCTCTCCCCACAACAGACACCCTGTGAGGTAGGTGGAATTTAGAGGGCTTTGGCAGAAGCTGCTTTTGAGAGAACAGCTCTGAGAGAACTTGTGACTGACCCAAGGCCATTCCAGCAGCTGCATGTGGAGGAGTGGGGAATCAAACCCGGTTCTCCAGATTAGAGTATGCTGCTTTTAACGGCTACACCAATCTAGCTCTCTCCAGAGAGAGCTTTCTTTTGGAAAGCAGATGTGGTCAGGTGGGACCCTTGCGGGTCTTCAGATTTGCCATTGGCGATTCAATTGGCTATGTAGATTTTTTTTTTAAAGTTGTTTCAGTAGCAGCTGCCTCTGGAGTGCTGGAGTTATTCTCTCTCGCTCCTTTCTCTCAGTGTATTTTTTAAGAAACTACACCTTCCCTACACTCTGGCTTCCTCTGTGTGGTTGGCTCTGTCTCCTGTGGCAGCCATTTTGTAATTGAGCTCACCACCCAGTCTCAGAATCCCAAAGATGCTCACAGGCTTAAAAAATGTTTGGGATCTTTGGATACTTTAGGATTTCTCACAAGACAAGAACTCGTGGGCACTCCATGAAATTGCAGAGCAGTTGGGTAAAAATGGATAAAAGGAAGTACTTCTTCATCCGAAAGGTGATTAACACATGGAATTTGCTGCCACAGGAGGTGGTGGTGACTGCAAGCATAGCCAGCTTCAAGAGGGGATTGGAGAAACATCTGGAGCAGAGTTCCATCAGTGGCTATTAGCCACAGCGTACTGTTGGAACTCTGTCTGGGGCAGTGATGCTCTGTACTCTTGGTGCTTGGGATGGACAACAGTGGGAGGATTTTGAGTGTTCTGTCCTCACTGGTGGACCTCCTGAAGGCTAACTTCTGGTGTCCCCCCCACCCGCACTGATAACCTCACTAAGTCACATGGGGCACACCTCCCAACAGTAGGAGGGCTTCTAGTGTCCTGGCCCCATTGATGGACGTCCTGATGGCACCTGGTTTTTTTGGCCACTGTGTGACCCAGAATGTTGGACTAGATGGACCATTGGCCAGATCCAACATGGCTTCTCTTATGTTCTTATGTGACACAGAGTGTTGGACTGGATGGGCCACTGGCCTGATCCAACAGGGCTTCTCTTATGTGACACAGAATGTTGGACTAGATGGACCATTGGCCGGATCCAACACGGCTTCTCTTATGTTCCTATATTCTCTTAGGATGGACCAGAATCTCAGACGGAGCTAGGGTGGCGGTGGTGGAAATCCTTGAAACTCTCTTCCAAAACCGCCCCGAATCCCCTCGCCCCTTGGAAGATTATAAAGAAGGAGATGATCATAGCAATGGAGAATTCTGTCCTGGCTGGCGACTTCTATAGAGTGGCAGCCGCTGGAGGGTTGATGTTGGTTGGGCCGTGATGGATGGTTGTCAGAGCCTGGTAATTGCTCTTGATCTTTCAAAAAGAAAGGGATTGTGCCAAAAAGTGAGATGATTGAATTGTTTGTCCCTTGTCACTTATGTCGGCCGAGCAGCTGCTGAAAAAGACAAGGACTTTAGGGCTAATTTTAGCCTCCTAGATGTCAGATGAATTGTATGTTCAACCTGCTGGAAGTGCAGGGGGCATTCGTCTGGTTACATCACGGGGAGGCCCGCCCACCCCTCACCCTGGTGGCAAAATTTTGAATGTCATCATGCTTTCTGCCCTCAATACAGAAACCTTTTTGCTTTCTCTTTCCCAAGAATGGCAACATAAAAAGAAATGTGGGCGTTCTTTAATGACAAAAATGAGAAATTGCATGATTGACTTCCAGCAGGGCTTTTTTTTGGGGGGGGCAGGAACTGTCTGGCTTGGTCTCAGGGGGTGTGGTCTGACATGCAAATGAGTTCCTGCTGTTCTTTTTCGAGAGCTAGTTTGGTGTCGTGGTTTAGTGTGCGGACTCTTATCTGGGAGAACTGGGTTTGATTCCCCACTCCTTCACTTGCACCTGCTGGAATGGCCTTGGGTCAGCCATAGCTCTCTTATCTGGGAGAACCAGGTTTGATTCCCCACTCCTCCACTTGCAGCTGCTGGAATGGCCTTGGGTCAGCCAGAGCTCTGGCAGAGGTTGTCCTTGAAAGGGCAGCTGCAGTGGGAGTCCTCTCAGCCCCACCCACCTCACAGGGTGTCTGTTGTGGGGGGAGAAGATATAGGAGATTGTAAGCCGCTCTGTGTCTCTGATTCAGAGAGAAGGGCGGGGTATAAACCTGCAATTCTTCTTCTTCTTCACGGGAATTGTCTTTGAAAAGGCAGCTGCTGTAAAGAACTCTCTCAGCCCTGCCTACCCCACAGGGTGTCTGTTGTGTGTGTGGGGGGAGGGGTGGGGGAGGTAAAGGAGACTGTGACCACTCTGAGACTCTGAGATTCAGAGTACAGGGCAGGATATAAATCCAATACAATCTTCTTTTTTCTTCTTTTTCCTACCAAAAAAACGCCCTGACTACCAGCAATACTCCCTCTAAGCTGTGGAGTCTTGTGAGCAGAAATTCTTCTTCGTGAGCTGCTGGCATTAAAATTGTGAGCTATTGCATCAATTAGCTTGCTCTGGGGCCATTCTTCCTGACCTAAGACAAAAAAACGTGTGAGCTGGAGGCTAAAAAGACTTTGAGCTAGCTCACACTAATTCAGCTTAAAGGGAACACTGTCTGCCAGCATCATTAACACCAGGAAAGACAATGCAAGAAGTGCCTGATCTCCTTCTGCCCGGAGCCCTCTCTCATTCTAGAAGCATGACTGGACGGTGGGATAAAAGGCTGTGGCTCAGTGGGAAAGCCTCTGTTTGGCGTATAGAAGGTCCCAGGTTCAATCCCCAGCATCTCCAGCTGAACAGACGAAGTAGGCAAGGTTGTAATTCAGTAAAACGCAGGTTCATTCAGGGAAGGGACAGTGACTCAGAGGTCAGAGGATCTGGTTGGCGTACAGAAGGTCCCAGGCTCAATTCCCGGCACGGCCAGTTGAAAAGACCAGGCAGCCGGCGATGTGAAAGATCTTTGCCCGAGTATTTATAAAAACAAGAGTAGAACACTCTAAGTCGTTACTTGTTATTGAATGTCCCTCTCGCAATTGTGGGACAGATTTAAAAAAAAAAACAGTTCACAGAAAAACCTGAAAGAACAACATATACCAAGCAAGAAGGGCTGTCGCAGTGTATGAAGATGGATGAGACGCAAGGGTTTTTTTTGTAGGAGGGACTCCTTTGCATATTAGGCCACACACCCCTGGTGCCGTCACTCCTCCAACAGCTTACAAGGGGGTGTGGCCTAATATGCAAAGGTGCCCCTGCTAGAATTCTACCCCTGAAAATAACCAATGGCTTAAGACAGAATAAGCAGATTCAACTCATCCCTTTCCCAAGTATTTATGTCGATCTTTGTGGTCCTGAGGATGCTGATGGGTTGTTGGCAAAAGGGGCAGCGTTCGCGGCTGAGCTGAACAGCTCTTGTTAATCCGAAGGGGTGATACGAAGCCTCGGGTCGGAAACACCCAAATTGCTGCAGGTGTGATCGATGTCTCCGAAGCACCGATGTCTCTCACCTTATTCAGCAGGGTTAGCACCTTTCGCTTGTTGAGACGACAGCAGCTGAGCCGATCTCCTTTTCCTTTCGGGAGAGGGGGAGAAGAGATTTGGAGAAGGTGTGTTTTGTTCTGCTAGGATTCAGAGCGGCTTTTTTTTGGGGGGGGGGGTTGGTTTTCTTAAGCCACTAATTCTTCTCGGAGGAGCCTTAAGAGCTGCTGAAGCCCACTCTGGCTTGCTGATAGAAAAGGAGAACGAAAGATGAAATGGAAACAGCGTAGAACATTTTAAAATATTTTTTGACTGCAGCAGAATCACACCAGTTTAATTCAGTGCAATTGGGTGGATTTTAATTGAGGAAACATTTAGACAAAGTTTTTCAACCCCGTGTGCTGCGTGTCCAGATCAGTTCAAGGGGAGTCTCTCACGCTGATGCTTTGTTCTTTACGCAGTGTTTTCCTAAAGACAAAGGGATTAGCTCATGGATACAAACTGCAACCGTGACCAATAATCGTGAAAGAACATGCTTTTTTCTCATTAACAACAAAGGTGTAACTTGTAAAGGATTTTCATTTATAAACATTATATCATCTGCAAATGCTCTGTATTTATAGGTAAATCCTTTTATTTGTAGTCCTTCTAAATCTTTTTCTTCTTGAATCTGCATTAGTAAAATTTCAAGAGTCATTATAAACAGCAATGGCGAAAGCGGGCAGCCTTGTCTGGTACCTTTACTAATTTTCATTTCATCTGTAAGATCTGCGTTGATGCACAGCCTTGCACTTTGTTCAGAATATATTGCCTTTATCATTCTTATAAAACTTTCTCCAAGCTCCATTTTTTCCATCACTGCAAACATAAAGTCCCAATTTAAATTGTCAAATGCTTTTTCTGCATCCGCAAAGAATAGCGCTACTTCCTTTTCTGGATGTCTTTCATAATATTCTACAATATTTACAACAGTTCTAATATTGTCTCTTATTTGTCTTTTGGGAAGAAAACCGGCTTGGTCCTCTTTTATAAAATTTATCAAATATTGCTTAAGACGTTCTGCCAGAATTCTTGTAAATATTTTATAATCATTGTTCAAAAGTGAAATTGGTCTGTAATTTTTCACATTTGTAACATCTCTTTCTTCTTTAGGTATCAAAGAAATAACAGCTTCTTTCCATGTATTTGGTACCTTCCCTTTGACTCTTATTGCATTCATCAGCTTCTGTAATTTTGGTATTAATTCATCTTTAAACATTTTAAAATACTTGGCTGTATAACCGTCTGGCCCGGGAGCTTTATCATTTTTCATCACGTTGATTGCTGCCTCAATTTCTATTTTTTCAATTGGGTCATTCAAAATTTTTCTCATATTCTCAGTTAATGGCTCAATTTTTATTTTCTGTAGATATTCATCTATCTTTTTTCTCTTTACTTCAGCACCTTTAAACAGCTTGGCATAATACTTAAAAAATTCTCTTTTTATTCCCTCTTGAGTAACTACGTCTCTTTCATCTATCACAATTCTATTAATTATTTTATTTTCCCTCTTTTTTTTCAGCTGCCACGCCAAGTATTTCCCCGTCTTATTTGCTCCTTCAAACGATTTTTGCTGGAGCCTTTTCAAATTCCATTCTACTTCTTTGTTTAATAAATGTCTTAGTTGAGTTTGCAATATTGAAATTTCCCTTAGAATTTTCTTTTTCCCTGGTCTTTTCCTCAGCTCTCTTTCTTTTTTCTTTATTTCATTTTGAATATCCAGTAGTTGTTTTTCTTTTTCCCTTTTATCTTTATTGTTCAAAGTAATCAGCAACCCTCTCATTACTGCTTTATAAGCATCCCAGACCGTCTGAAAATCGATATCTTCTTTATCATTCACTTGGAAAAATTCTTTAGTTTCTTTTCCTAGGAAAGTCACTGTTTCTTTGTTCTGTAGCAAGTCTTCATTCAATCTCCATCTTCTCAATCTTTTGGACAGTTTTGTAATCCACATTATTGGGTTATGGTCAGTGCCAATTTTAGGCAAAATCTCTATCTTTCTTGTTATGAGGCCTAAATCTCTGGTTCCCCATAGCATGTCAATTCTAGAAAATGTCTTATGTCTTGCAGAAAAAAAAGTATAGTCCCGCACTTCAGGGTTAAACTTTCTCCATATGTCCTCCAAATTTTCCTGTTTTACTAATTCAAAAAAAGACTTTGGCAATTTTCCTTCTTTTCCACTATTTTTTTTCCCTCCGGATCTATCCAATGAGTTCTCAACTGTTCCATTAAAATCTCCCATTAAGAGTATTTGATCGTAGGTCAACTCATCTAGTTGTTGTGTAATGTCTTTAAAAAAAACATCTTTTGCACCATTAGGTGCATATAGTCCCAATAACAGCGTTTTTTTCCCATTTGATGTTATTTCCACTGCTACAAATCTTCCATCCTTATCTTTAAATACCAATTTTGGCTCCAGGTCTTGTTTAATATAAAAAACTACTCCCCTTTTTTTCTGGTCAGCTAACGAAAAAAATTCCCTTCCCAATTGTTTGTTCCATAAAAATTTATAATCCTTTTGTTTAATGTGGACTTCTTGCAAACAAATTATATTACAATTTTGCTTTTTAATCCAATGAAAAGTTGCCCTTCTTTTTTGTGGTGAATTTAGTCCATTAACATTCCAAGACAATAGTTTGTAATCCATCATGGTGCAAATTCTTTATTTTCTTCAAAAAATCTCCTCAGTTCTCGGGCATTTGTGATCGTGACTCTCTTCCCCTGAAGTTCAAAGCTCACACCCTCGGGGATTATCCATCTATACCTTGTGCCATTGTCTTTCAATTTTTCTGTCAACTTTTTATATGTTCTCCTGTCATTTATCACTTCTTTCGGTAGCTCCTTCATAATTCTCACTCTGCTACCTCTTACTATCAATGATTGTTCAAAGTTTCTCTTCATAATCCTTCCCACCATTTCCTTTGTCATGAATCTTACAACCACATCTCTTGGTAAGTTATTTTTTTTGGCATATAACGAGTTGACTCTATACATGTGATCATACATGCTTTTAGTCTTATCAGGGTCTTCTTCTAAGAATTCTGCGATTATGTTTGTTATATATCCTTTCAAATCATCATTCTCTTCCTCAGGTACTCCTCTCAAACGTAGCTGATTTTCCATTAATTTGCAGTCGTGAATCGTCACTTTTTCTTGTACTTTCAGCAAGGTGGTATCATGTGTTTTAACTTTCTCCTCCACCTCCTGTACTTTCTTGTCTATTTTCCCAATTTGGTTTTTGAGGTCATCCACTTCTTTTTTAATCACTGTAGTAAGTTCTTCCTTCAACTCTTCCATCATTTTCTTAACTCCTTTCATAATCCTGGCTTCCATAGCCTCCATTTGGTCTTGCATTTTTTCTAATGAAAGGGCTCTTGTTCGGAGCTGCCTGGGCTCTGACATTTAAGCAAAGAGCAAGGGGGATGCAATTAAAATACCAAAAATTTCCGTCGCACAATTTGCAAGTTTGACTACCAAGTTCAGAAGGTCTAAATTTTCTCTCTCAATTAAACTTTGTTCTGTTTTCTTCTGAGCTTCCCAGGCCCAGATATAAATTTTTGAAGAATTTTTCCCCTTTAAAAAAATGACGAAATTTTTGACCTCACCAATTTAAAATCTGACAGTCAGGTTCAATAGAGCAGGGCTTGCCCTTTCCAGCAAGCCCAATTTCGCTGGTTTCTGAGCCCCCAAAGCAAAGATATTTAACAAAAAAGTCTTTAAAAAATCCAAAATGGCGGCCGCGATTTTTTCTCCTTTTAAAGATTTTTTTTCCCCTTTTAAAATCACCCCAGGAGCCCACCAATAATGTAGTCAATAGTTCTTATCTTCTTACCCTTTTCCCTGTCGTTTCTGTCACTTTTTAAAGTCCCAAATCTTTTTAAAACGATGTTTTAAATTGGACCTCCCAGCAATGGCTGCCGATGTTTCTCTATGATGTAGAGTAGGCTTTTTTCTTTACTGCTTCCTGTCTCTGTCACCTTCAACCTTATAGATTGCTTGACGCACTTCCTGTCTTGCTCAGTAGAGTTAGAGGACTGTTCCAGTATATTCCTGCGCAGTATGGTTGTTTACATTCCACAAATCGTAAGTAGACACAACAATGATTTCTCTTCAATTTTTAGCAGTTTTTAACACTGTCTTTTATGTCAAAATAGTCCAAACTTCACCCTTCCCTTCTTCTACTTGCAAGTTTTATATTTTCCCCTTATTTCCACCTTTAAAACGTCTCTTTAGTCTGTAAATAGCTCCGGAGTGAAAGAAGAGTTTCTGTACCTTTTTTCCTCTGTTTATCCAAGTTCCACTGGTCTTCCAAGACTTTAGTTGTTTAAAAATGTCCCAGAAGGTTAGGATCGTGACGAGCTTATGCCAAATCCATGGCTCTGAGAGATCTTGCAGACGATAATTTTGCAAACTTCTGAGACTCCTCAAAGCCTCAAAGGACCCTTCTCCAAAGCTCCTTTTCAGCCAAGGTAAATCTCTTCTAAAGTTTTTAGTGCAAGTCTTGGACCTTTCTCTCACTGAGAAAGGTAGGCAGTGGGCTTTGGTTTGCCCTCCACTACCCCGAACAAGACCTTCAGCTTGCTCCCGTTACGAGAGACAACTCAGCTCGCCATTTTCCTCCCCGGAAGTCAAAGAACATGCTTTTTTGATCTCAAATGGAGGTGCTGATTTTCTCTGTGGCACACCGCTGCTCTCTCCAGCTTTTGTGCTCTGATTTCACCCTAGCTAGATTACTACACTGTACCCTACACGGGCTGGCCTTTGAAGACTGTTCAGATGCTTCCGCTGCCCCAAATTGCAGCAGTAAGGATGCTAACAGGAACTACTTATATAAAGATAGGGACTGTATCTTGTCCATCTATCTATCCATCTATCTATCTATCTATCTATCTATCTATCTATCTATCTATCTATCTATCTATCCATCCATCCATCCATCCATCCATCCATCCATCCATCCATCCATCCATCCATCCATCCATCCATCCATCCATCCATCCATCCATCCATCCATCCATCCATCCATCTATCTATCCATCCATCCATCCATCCATCCATCCATCCATCCATCCATCCATCCATCCATCCATCCATCCATCTATCCATCCATCCATCCATCCATCCATCCATCCATCCATCCATCCATCCATCCATCCATCCATCCATCCATCCATCTATCTATCTATCTATCTATCTATCTATCATCTATCTATATTTAAAAAAACTTTAAACTGATTCATAGTTTGCTTCCAGGTACAATTCATAGTGCTGAGTTTGACCTGTAATGCCAGGGTAGCAGAAGGATTACCTCCCCCTGTATCAGGGATGGCCAAACCTGCTTAAAATAAGAGCCACAGAGAACACATTTCAGATGTTTGAGAGCTGCAAGACAGGAAGGAAGGAAGAAAAATAGATGGCAGAGAGAGGCAGAGGTGGAAAGAAAGCAACTTTAAACGCATTCTCCAAACTTGCCTTGGAGGAGTGATTTAAAGAGAGAACTGCCTGCTCCAAGCCAGCTGATGGGATGGTGGGGGCTTTGAGAGCCACACAATATGTGTGAAAGAACCACACGCAGCTCCTGAGCCATTGTTTGGCCAGCCCTGCCCTATGTGAGCTTGCCCACCCAGCTGAGATCAGCTGTTGTAATAACAACTCAAAAAAAAAAAAAGTATCAGTAAAGTAGGCCCTGCACTAAGAGCCCTGTAAGCTCTTGGAGGATTGGCTGCATCAGGGGTGTGTGGCCTAATATGCAAAGGAGCCCCTGCTAGAATTCTATCTCTGGACCCTGTACTAAGAGCCCTGTAAGCTCTTGGAGGTTTGGCTACATCAGGGGTGTGCAGCCTAATATGCAAAGGAGTCCCCCCTACAAAAAAATCCCTGCATCTCATCTATCCTCATACACCGCCACAGTCCTTCTTGCTTGGTATATGTTGTTCTTACAGTTTTTTCCGTGAGCTGGTTTATTTATCTGTCCCACAATTGCGGGAGGGACAGTCAGTAAAAAGTAACAAATTCCGGTGTTTTGCTCTTGTTTTTTATAAAAATAATCCATAGAAGGAGAAAACTCGTACATTTTATTTATTTATTTTAGTGAATTTCTATTCCGCCCATTCCCCGTAGGGCTCAGGGCGGAGTACAACATATAATAAAACAATTAAATACAATTAAAACATTTTAAAACAGACAACTCAACAGCACTCCGATGACCATGACATCACATATTGCCCAGCCTAGCCATCTCATAAGAACATAAGAGAAGCCATGTTGGATCAGGCCAAAGGCCCATCCAGTCCAACACTCTGTGTCACACAGTGGCCAAAAAAATTATATATATAATTTGTGGCAGTGAATTCCTGTGGCAGTGAATTCCACATGTTAATCACCCTTTGGGTGAAGAAGTACTTCCTTTTATCCATCTCAGGAATTTCATCAAATGCCCACGAGTTCTTGTATTGTGAGAAAGGGAGAAAAGTACTTCTTTCTCTACTTTCTCCATCCCATGCATAATCTTGTGGACCTCTATCATGTCACCCTGCAGTCGACATTTCTCCAAGCTAAAGAGCCCCGAGCGTTTCAACCTTTCTTCATAGGGAAAGTGTTCCAACCTTTTAGTCATTCTAGTTGTCCTTTTCTGGACTTTTTCCAAAGCTATAATATCCTTTTTGAGGTGCGGTGACCAGAATTGCACACAGTATTCCAAATGAGACCGCACCATCAATTTATATAGGGGCATTATGATACCGGCTGATTTTGTTTTCAATTCCCTTCCTAATAATTCCCAGCATGCCGTTGGCCTTTTTTTATTGCAGTCACACATTGTCTTGACATTTTCAGTGAGTTATCTCACATCATGCTATCTCATAGGGATGGCAGTTTTTATTCCAATTCCTACCACAGATGACAGTGCTGGCCGGGGAGAAAGATGAAAGTGCTAGTTCTACATGATGAAAGTTCTACATTCTACATTTCTAGATGAAAGTTCTACATTAGGAAGATGACAGTTGTAGTCTAGTGCCTTCATACTGCCATAGCTCCTGCTGAGATGTTTATTTCACCAGGATTTCGCTATTTACAGTTCAGGCTAAACTCAATGACGTCAACGGGATTAGAATGGTGTAACCATCCTTAGGAATATGCTGACACAACCACGGGGGGGGGGGGGGGGTTGGAGGGACCTTCCAAAGTGGCTATTTTCTCCAGGTGAACTGATCTCTATCAGTTGAAGATCAGTTGGAATCCTGGGAGATCTCCAGTCACCATCTGAGAACCTTCTCCATCATTTGGACAACTCTAAAGGATGTTCCTCTTAGTCATTATCTTGAGTGGCATTTCAGTTTAGGTTCAGTTAAATTTGACTGGGTTTTAGAGGTTTACGTTTGCTACGCAAAAGCCGCGGCATTTCCTGTAACTCCGGCGGAGATGGTGGGAAATCTGACCAGACGCTGCGGAGGGAACAGGATTGTGACTGTGAGGTAAGCTGTGTGCAAAAGTGGTAATTGTATCAGTCTCCACAGGGCTTTTTTTTTGTAGCGGGAACTCCTTTGCATATTTGACCACGCTCCTCTGATGTAGCCAATCCTCCAAGAGCTTACAGTTGGTCCGGTAAGAAGAGAAAAAAGCCCTGAGTCTCTACATGTTCTGACCTCATTGGCGCTGGTCTATTGATACTGATTTTCCGCTGACGTGCTATGAGATTTGAAGATTTCCATTGAGACAGAAAGATTAACCAGCCACCTATTTCTCAGGTTATCAAGTTGTGATATACTGGATTATTTTTTTTTTGAATGTATGGACTTCATTACTGGAATTCATGGACTGGGTGTGACATTGTTATATGTTTAATTCTAATGTATTCATCGCATTGCGATATTCTGAATGAAAATTGCATATTCTAGGGTATGTTGATACTTGAGAGGCAAATACATTATATATAAAGTTGTGATAATTGTGATTGTATAAAGTTGTGATAATTTGTATATCAGACATTGCTATAGTTCAACTGATGCTGTTGTTGTCTTTAGTTTATCTGCATATCACATAGAGGTCCCCAGATTTGAGAAACAGATCTCCGATACCATAAAATATTGGAAGGGGAGGTAGAAAATCATTCACTGAAAATAGGAAACATCTCTTATGTCCAGGATTTTTTTTTTTTTAGCAAGAGCTCCTTTGCATATAAGGCCACACCCCCCCGATGTAGCCAATCCTCCAAGAGCTTACAGGGCTCTTCTTACAGGGCCTAGTGTAAACTCTTCGAGGATTGGCTACATCAAGGATGTGTGGCCTCATATGCAAAAGAGTCCCTACTACAAAAAAAGCCCTGTTTATGTCCATGCTGTCTGTGATGTCCGTTGGGGGAGGCTGTGGCTCAGCGGTAGAGCATCTGCTTGGCATGTGGAAGGTCCCAGGTTCAATCCCCAGCCTCTTCAGTTAAAGGGATCAGGTGGGAGGAGATGGTTAAGACCTCAACCTGAGACGGGGGTGGAATTCTAGCAGGAGCTCCTTTGCATATTAGGCCACACACCCCTGATGTAACCAATCCTTCAAGAGCTCACAAGGCTCTTTTTTTGTAAGCTCTTGGAGGATTGGCTACATCAGGGGTGTGTGGCCTAATATGCAAAGGAGCTCCTTCTAGAATTCCACCCCTGACCTGAAACCCTGGAGAGCGGCTGCCTACCTGAGTAGACAATACTGCCTTTGATGGACTAAGGGTCTGATTCAGTATCAGGCAGCTCCACATTCAACGTTTACTGTTTCTCGACAGGAATTCTTACTTCTGAGAATAATTCCATACAGGGGGACAGCCCCCCCTCCTCAAGATGAGGGCAGAAGTCCCCCCAAATATGAAAAACCATTCTGTTTCAGAACAGGTGGTAGCCTTGTTTGAACGGACCCTGCTGGAACAGAGAGGTGCCCCCATCTTCTCCAATGTCAACGTACACAGCGGGGGCTGCGTGAGCAGAGCCTTCTGCAAAGCCTGAAGGAAATGTGCCAGATCCCGCTCGCAGGGACCTCTGCGCATGCCTCAGAACCCTGCCGAGCTTTGGATCCTAACTCGAGTCTCCTCCCCAAAAAGAGCCTTTCGTCTCAACACAGGCCCCAAAGCCTCACTGCGGGAGTGGGAAGAGAGATAAATCATCTTTCTCAAGGGCACTCAGCGGGGTTTGGGAGAGCAGGATAAGAACTCAGGGCTCCCGTGTGCCCAGAACGGTGCTTTGTCTGGGAGATCACAGAGCCTTTTAGAGAAGCATGACTGGCATTTTGAGATAACGGGAAACTGTTTTTTTTTATTCCCACTGCCTGTTTGTTTCAGGAGAATGGCTAAAAATCGGAACTCGCTCAGCCAAGTGTTCCTGTCAGGAGAGACACCTCCTGATTTTTCTAAATATGCAGAGATCGGTCTCTGTGACGCTTTCTGAAGTCTCTCCCGTCTCCTTTCTCCCGCTGATGGGTTCCTTTATCTCCTTTTCCCTTTGACATTTGAGGCCTTCACCCAGGGAAAGGTGGCACGGTTTCTTTAAGAAAATACTTATAATGATAAAAAAAATGACTTTAACCGCAAAAGAGAAAAAAAAAACTAATAATTGCTAAGGAGCCAATTAAATTCTGAAAGCGAGATGAAACCCGTCTTATTTCCCCTGGTAATTTTTCTGCTTTAAACTGGCTTCCGTATTGGGGAGGCGGGAAGGGGGGGGGGAGAGAGGAACGGGAGGGGGGAGAGAAGGAAGGGGGGAAAGAGAGAGAGAGAGAGAGAGAGAGAAAGAAAATATAATTTCAGAAGCTGACAGAACTCATTGTTGGAGAAATTTTAAATTCAAAAAAGTTAATAAAGCTCAACTATAAGATGAAGGGAATTTGCATTTCACAGATTAACAACATGTACAGCAAGAAAGGAGATCCGACTTGCCCCAGGTGATAATTTAAGAAACCTTTGCATATTTTATTTAAAACTGGGCCCAGTTTGGCTGGGTAATAAAACAGACAGATAATGATTAGAAGGTCTGCCCTTCAGGGCACACAGCTTGGGCCCCGGCAAATACCAAACAATGATCCCACAAGCCTGGCTTGTTGCAGATTAGTCTAATTGCCTGCTGATGTTTTATATTTTTCCCCCCTTCCTCCTCCTGAAATTCTTTCCCTCCCTTCGCCTCAAAACTGGCTGGCAGTTTGGGTATTTGTGGGGTGGGGTTTTTTGTGTGTGGGTGCGCACTGTTCATTGCACAAATAAAGTGTCATCGGGCCTCATTTTGGGCAGGAGCTCACAGGAGCAGAGCGTCAGAACCTCTGCATTTTATTGTGCTCTTTCTTTCTTACCTCCCTGCAAAAATACTTGCTTCTGGGCTCCATTGTTCAAACCCCCTGTGAGAATTTGGCTGGACTCTTAGATCTGACAAACTTTCTAATATTTTTCCACACGCACACACACACAAAAAAGGGAAAATAACCAAAACATGTAAAGGAGACAGATGGAGATCTTCCTTATGCCACTGTGGCCACATGGAAAGGAAAGGTCCCCTGTGCAAGCATCAGTCATTTCCAACTCTGGGGTGACGTTGCTTTCACAACGTTTTCACGGCAGACTTTTTACAGGGTGGTTTGCCATTGCCTTCCTCAGTCATCCACACTTTCCCCCCAGCAAGCTGGGAACTCATTTTATCGACCTCGGAAGGATGGAAGGCTGAATCAACCTCGAGCCGGCTACCTGAAAACCCAGCTATGCCAGGGATCGAACTCAGGTCGTGAGCAGAGCTTAGGATTGCAGTACTGCAGCTTTACCACTCTGCACCACAGGGCTCTTGTGGCCACATAGGAGAAAGTAATTTAAAAACTATGATGGGAGCAATGTTCCTTCTAAGTTGCAGTCTTGTGAGCAACAATTTTACATGGTGAGCTACCGGCATTAAGGCTGTGAGCTTTAAAGCTGTGAGCTGCTGCATAAATTATTGTGCTCTGAGGCCGTTTTTCCTGAGCTAAGACAAAAATGTGTGAGCTGGAGGCTAAAAATCTGGGAGCTAGCTCACACTAACTCAGCTTAGATGGAACACAGGATGGGAGTGAGGTTTTATTATGACAATTCTAATTCAAGAAGATAGATATTATTTCATCTAAGGTCGCCCAGTGGATTTGTAGCTAAGCAGAGGTGTGATCATAGGATTCCTCAATGTATGCTCAGCTATTCCACTCAGGGTGGGTTTTTTTTGGTAGCAGGAACTCCTTTGCATATTAGGCCACACCCCCTGGTGTAGCCAATCCACCTGGAGCTTACAGGGCTTTTTGTACAGGGCCTACTGTAAGCTTCAGGAGGAATGGCTACATCAGGGGGTGTGACTTAATATGCAAAGGAGTTCCTGCTATACAACAAGCTGTGATTCCACTCACTATGCCAACTAATCTCATTCCTGTGCTCCTTTTCGGATGTGGTTCAGAGTTGCTGATCCAACCGCTCTTTTGGACACCAGTGTGCAGACCCCACACACTATTTTAGTACTGTACATTACTAGGGTTGACTTTCACTTCCCACATCACCAGAGGTCAAAGGAAGCTGTTAACAGGCCATTACAAAATGCCCGTTAAGGAAATAACTGACGTTATATGGCTGTTTATTCTTCCCATCTTCTACTTTGAGTCCCCAACGAGAGACAGTTCCAGGAGGACTTCTATCTCTAAGTTGGGAAATACTTGGAGATTTTGGGGGTAGAGCCCGGGGAGGGCAGAGTTTGGAAATGGGAGGGACCTCAGAAGGTTATAATGCCATGGAGTCCACCCTCCAAAACAGCCATTTTCTCCAGGGGAAGTGATTGTGGTCGTCTGGAGGCCAAGTGTAATTGTGGCAGCTCTTCAGGTGACTCATGGAGGTAGCAATCGTAAGTACTGGTAAGAAATATGAGTTACTTTCACCCCTGCCAACGCCTCCTTGTGTGAATATGCCTTGGGTATAAATGGAAACATGACTTTTCTTTTCTTTTTTTTTTCTGGAAAAAGAGGTGAGGGAAATGAAGGAGCAACACATGAGTGTCCCTCATGAACTTTTAAACATTTTTTTTTGAGAATTTTGTTCCCACCAAGAGGTTCTGGAACTCCGTTTTGCTGCGTTCCCGCTAGTCAAAAAGCCCTCGATGGGAAGCTCTGCTTAAATTTGAAAAACACATTTTCAAAAATCTCTTCTGGTTTGTTTCCCCGCCTCCCTCTTCTTCTTGACAGCAACTTGGTCTGTCAGTTTTGTGTCACTGGCTGTACTTGCCTGAAATGTCACTGGGAACGACAACACCCAAGAAAGGTCAGGGCTATTACCGAACACGCTTCGAGCCTGAAGTGCGGTTCAGTCAAGACACTCCCGAGTTGGCTTCGGGGAGCGGCTGAGGAGAATTCGGCCGGAGGTGAGGTGGAGGTGTGTGTGCCACGCAAGGCCTGGAGAAACCATTCCTTCAGGCCCTCACACTTTTGATCCAGGTAGCATGCGCCATGTAATTAGCACCAAGAGCTGACATATGGGCAGGTTACGCCAATCTGTCAGGCGCCTTTTACAAAAATCTGATAACGGAACACTTGTTGTGTGCTGCAGGGTTCCCTGTACATCGCAAATCGGTTGTGAGCTTCCAAACTCTCAGATCGGAGCGTTTGTCGCTGGGGCTGGGGAGGGGAAAGTTTATCTTCTGGAGCCCTTTATCCCACCGAAAAAAGATTCTCACTGAAAACAGATGTGAATAAGTGTGAATGAAGTGTGAATAAGGTGAGAGAATGCTGAGGGGATGGAACTGAGCAACGGTATTCAGAGAGCGGTTGGGAGCTGACATTGGAGACCATGACTGCGCAGAAAAAGCCCAGGCAAGCTGAAAACCTGGTGAGCTGAAAACGGGATAAAATGCTCTGCAGAGAAGAAGAAGAAGAAAAGATGATGATGATGATGATGATGATGATGATGATATTGGATTTATATCCCGCCCTATACTCTGAATCTCTGAGTCCCAGGGGAGTCACAATGTCTTTTACCTCCCCTCCCACAACAGAAACCCTGTGGGATGGGTGGGGCTGAGAGAGCTCTCCCAGAAGCTGCCCTTCCGAGGACAGCTCTGTGAGAGCTATGGCTGACCCAAGGCCATTCCAGCAGGTGCAAGTGAAGGAGTGGGGAATCAAACCCGGTTCTCCCAGATAAGAGGGCTCTGGCTGACCCAAGACCATCCCAGCAGGTGCAAGTGGAGGAGTGGGGAATCAAACCCGGTTCTCCCAGATAAGAGAGCTCTGGCTGACCCAAGGCCATTCCAGCAGCTGCAAGTGAAGGAGTGGGGAATCAAACCCGGTTCTCCCAGATAAGAGAGCTATGGCTGACCCAAGGCCATCCCAGCAGGTGCAAGTGGAGGAGTGGGGAATCAAACCCGGTTCTCCCAGATAAGAGAGCTATGGCTGACCCAAGGCCATTCCAGCAGGTGCAAGTGGAGGAGTGGGGAATCAAACCCGGTTCTCCCAGATAAGAGAGCTCTGGCTGACCCAAGGCCATTCCAGCAGCTGCAAGTGGAGGAGTGGGGAATCAAACCCGGTTCTCCCAGATAAGAGAGCTCTGGCTGACCCAAGGCCATTCCAGCAACTGCAAGTGGAGGAGTGGGGAATCAAACCCGGTTCTCCCAGATAAGAGAGCTCTGGCTGACCCAAGGCCATTCCAGCAGCTGCAAGTGGAGGAGTGGGGAATCAAACCCGGTTCTCCCAGAGAAGTGTCCGCAAACTTAACCGCTGCACCAAACTGGCTCTCAAGACTGGTGTGTTCCATTTGACCACCTCATTCTCTGGCATGTGCCGGTCAGGTCTGAAAGGCAGCAATGGAGAGGGAACTGGAAGAAGGGGGAACTGCCTTTGTGAGTTTTTGCTACAGATGTTTCAGCACCAATAAGTCACTGAAAGCTAAAACATACTGAAGTGTTCAGGTACAAAGGCGTTAAACACTGCACGTGGGGCTGAGATGAGCTGGTCCCACATATCCGTCCTTGACTCAAAGATATGAGGAAGGAAAACATTGCCCCCTTTCCCATATGCTTTGCAAAGGAGGGGTAGTGCATGTCAGCCCCCAATTTGGGTAGGTCTGTTGTGCTTTAACAATTGGTAAGAACATAAGAGAAGCCATGTTGGATCAGGTCAACGGCCCATCCAGTCCAACACTCTGCCTCACACAGTGGCAAAAAAAAATTTATATATACACACACACACTGTGGCTAATAGCCACTGATGGACCTCTGTTCCATAGAACATAAGAGAAGCCATGTTGGATCAGGCCAACTGCCCATCAAGTCCAACCCTCTGTGTCACACAGTGGCAAAAATTTTTATATACACACATACACTGTGGCTAATAGCCACTGATGGACCTGTGCTCCATATTTTTATCTAAACCCTTCTTGAAGGTGGCTATACTTGTGGCCGCCACCACCTCCTGTGGCAGTGAATTCCACATGTTAATCACCCTTTGGGTGAAGAAGTACTTCCTTTTATCCGTTTTAACCTGTCTG
Source organism: Heteronotia binoei (assembly GCF_032191835.1). Lineage (NCBI taxonomy): Eukaryota > Metazoa > Chordata > Lepidosauria > Squamata > Gekkonidae > Heteronotia > Heteronotia binoei. Next base: position 5,169,608 of record NC_083223.1, read on the forward strand.
CTCAGCAGGTTGAAGACGAAAATGCCACTCTCTCAACTGAGTTCATTCCCTCTTATGAAGAAGAACCTGATTTTGGATGCTGATAAGATAAACCACTTGTTAAATCAGCACCTCTGAACTCTGGAAGAACAACTGCAAACGTGTGAAAGGTTACTCTTCAATCCTAACCTGAGTTCTGCCCTTTGAAGTTCAATAAAGACCTTGGGCTTAGAAGGGTGTAATTCAGTTTAGGATTGTACTGTGGTAACCAGGCTTTATTATTTATATATATATATATATATATATATATATATATATATATTTATTTTTTTTAAAGCAGGAACGCAGTTCCAGCTGGCTTGGTGTCAAGGTTGTAGCTTAATATGGAAATGAGTTCCTGCTGGGCTTTTTCTATAAAAAAGCCCTGTGTGAAACAATGATAATGTCAGGGGGGCATGGCCTAATATGCAAATGAGTTCCTGCTGGGCTCTTTCTACAAAAAAGCCCTGTGTGAAGCAATGGTGATATCAGGGGGGGTGGCCTAATATACAAATGAGTCCCTGCTGGGCTTTTCCTACAAAAAAGCTCCGTGTGAAACAATGGCGATGTCAGGGTGTGTGGCTTAATATGCAAATGAGTTCCTGCTGGGCTCTTTCTACAAAAAAGCCATGTGTGGAACAATGATGGCAGGGGGTGTGGCCTAATATACAAATTAGTTCCTGCTGGGCTTTTTCTATTATACATTATACTTGTGGCAATGACACATCAACGCATGAGATATCTGCGTGGGGAAGGAGAGGAACATGAATTCACTGCACCCAACCCTCCGCTTCCATGAGAACTCCCACATCTGTGAGCTGTCTGCACATGGTAAGGGCACAGTGGAAGTGCCCTGAGTTCGGAAAGCGGCATCACTAGGGTTGCCCAGCTGTGGGCTGGGAAATATCTGCTCATTTGGGGGGTTGGAATTTTTTTGTTGTTCAGTCACACAGTCGATCCCAACTCTTTGCTACCCCATGGACCAAGTCACACCAGGCCCTCCTGTCTTCCACCATCCTCCAAAGTCCACTCAAATTCATGTTAGTTACATCAGTAATGCTGTCATCAATCTCATCTTTTGCCGTCCCCTTCTTCTTCTGCCTTCTGTCTTCCCCAGCATCGGGGTCTTCTCCAGGGAGTGCTCCCTTCTCATTGGGTGGCCAAAGTATTTGAGCTTCAGCTTCAGCATCTGACCTTCCAGGGAACAGACAGGGTTGATTTCCCTTAGGACTGACTGATTGGATCTTCTTGCAGTCCAAGGGACTCTCAAGAGCCTTCTCCAGCACCACAGCTCGAAAGCATCTATTCTTCTGCGCTCGGCCTTCCTTATGGTCCAGCTCTCACAGCCATACATTACTACTGGGAATACCGTCGCTTTGACGAAACACAAATGCCACAAATTAAGCTCTCCCTTGTACTGATTTATAATAAAATATATACTTTTCCAAATATGCATTTCACAGCAATTCTGTGTACATATCATAATTCTGCAATATTCATATTTCTGCAACATATACAATCTGATTATATCATGTACATTTTGAATGTATAGTAACTCAAACAGAGTTGTGGGACTAGGACATTAAACTGAGGGACTGTTACTGTTGTGTGCAACAATTGTATACATGTGGCCCCACTAAAACATAAGAATATAAGAGATGCCATGTTGATCAGGTCAATGGCCCATCCAGTCCAACACTCTGTGTCACAGAGTGGCCAATATATGTGTGTGTGTGTATACACACACACACACACACACACACACATATATACTGTGGCTAATAGCCACTGATGGACCTCTGCTCCATATTTTTATCCAATCCCCTCTTAAAGCTGGCTATGCTTGTAGCTGCCACCACCTTCTGTGGCAGTGAATTCCACATGTTAATCACCCTTATAAGAACATAAGAGAAAACATAAGAGACTAGGGAACATAAGAGACTAGGATCTATTATAACTGTTGGCCACAAGCTACATGATGATATTGAGAACTATACACTCAAATATTCAAATTTGCTTGATTTTGTATGATTTATACCAGGAGTGGCCAAACTGGCTTAATTTAAGAGCCACATAGAAAAAATGTCAGATATTTGAGAACCGCAACAAATATTACACACACATCTTTATTAAAACTCTTTAATACTTTCTTTGCACAAAAAGATAAAATACGTATGCATGCACTTTATAACATGACCATACTAGAAGGAGACTTAAGAAAACAAAAACTGGGGATAACAGTCTCCATAAGGCCAGGATAGGGAAAGGTTAGGGGAATACTTTTTTTTGCACCAGTAGGAGAAGGAAACACACATGTTTGGCAGGGTGGAGCATCAGAGGACCAGAGAAAGACATAACTTTTCAGCCCCCCATCCCGTGTCTCTCTTAATGGCTGGGTCTAAGCCATAGTCCATCTATGACATGTTGCATCTGCCGTTGCAGAGAATTATCTAGGGTTGCCAACTCCTAGTTTTGAAATTCTTGGAGATTTGGGAGTGCAGCCTAGAGAGGGCAGGATTTGGGGAGGGAAGGGATTTGTGCAGGGTCCATCCTTCAAAGTATCCATTTCCTCCAGGGGGACCAATCTCTGTCACCTGAAGATGTTGTAACTTCTGGAGAGTTCCAGGCCCTGCCTGGAGGTTGACAACCCTAGCTATTTCTGTCCCGTAAACTTGCCATTTTATTCTCATGTGGTTTTACTCACTTGTCAAGTGCCTGGCAGATCATTTGGTCCCTTTCCTTGACCGTGGCGACCTGGCAACTGTGATCCATGCTACGGTCACCTCAAGACTGGACTACTGTAATGCCCTCTACCTGGGGCTGCCCTTGTCTCAAATCCGGAGACTGCAGCTGGTGCAGAATGCAGCAGCTAGGCTGTTATTGGGGCTTTCCGTGCGGGAGCACATACAGCCTGGGCTGCGGGAACTGCACTGGCTGCCGATAGTGTACCGGATTCGCTACAAGGTGCTGGTTATTGCCTTTAAAACCCTATATGGCCGAGGACCTGTCTACCTTAGGGACCATCTCTTCCCATATGTTCCCTAGAGGGTACTCAGATCAGGGACATAGAACCTGCTATCAATCCCTGGGCCAAGGGAGGCAAGATTGAAGTCCACTCGGGAGAGAGCCTTCTCTATAGCAGCCCCCTATTGGTGGAACTAACTTCCGGAAAGAAGCAAGAGCCTTGCGGGACCTTGCCCAGTTCCGCAAGGCTTGCAAGCCAGCTTTATTTCAACTTGCTTTTCTTTGACAGCTACGTGTGAGGATGCTCGAGAAGACTGAAGTTATTGGAATCTACCATTAGCACCAAACTGTTTCAATATGTTTGAATTGTTATACTGTTTAAGGTTTTCATTAGCTAACGCTCAATATTTGTAAATGTTTTTTTTTTTTTAATTGTTGTAAGCCGCCCTGAGCCTGCTTCGGCGGGGAGGGCGGGATATAAAGCCAATAAATTAATAAATAAAAGGCTGGATATGTGCAGCCTTAAAAAAAAAAGAAGAATAAAAATAAAAATAAATGTGTTGTGTCGGCTTAGAATTAAAAACTAATATAGGCCCATGTAACGATTATATAAGCTGTGACGTCTTGTGAGCATTCTATTTTAAATACATAACATAAATAAACTTATTATTATGAGCTACTGGCATCAACTGGAATGTTTTAAAGTTAAAGTGATTTTAAATGCTGTATAATTTTATGAAATGTTGTTAGCCGCCCTGAGCCCGCCTCGACGGGGAGAGCGGGATATAAATAAAATATTATTATTATTATTATTATCATCAAAGCTGCGAGCAAGCGATTTGGCTACTGCATAAATTAGTTTGCTCTGGGGCCATTTTTCCTGAGCTAAGAGAGAAATGTGTGAGCTGGAGGCTAAAAAACTGTGAGCTAGCTCACGCTAACTCAGCTTAGAGGGAACATGGATTGAAGTAAGTAACTCGGGATAGATCTTTTGAACATCCTTTTGGCATATCATTCATAATAATGTACTATTTTTTATTCATCAACAATTGTCAATTCTTTTTTCCTTTCTTCTCCAGAACAATCTCACTTTGGTCTAAATTTAGGAAATGGTTGTATTATTGTAATGTCTGGATCCACTTTGTAGCAATATTGTTTGACCGCCGAGGTAGACCAATTGGCTGAAACAAATTTGATTGGGGTCAATTATCGTCTATATTTGAGATTAACGTGTAATTTTATTCTGAATTGAGGTTATTGCTTGAGCCTATATTTGTTTGTGTTGAATTTACAATAGATACATGCATATTTTTTTGTATATTGGGTAATACCTATGCTTCCCATTTATACACAGATCTGTTGGACCCTTATATTCTGATTTCCTTAACTATTTGGTTCTTGATTATTTTAGGTTAAGTATCTCCCCCCCTCCCTTTGTCTTAAATGAAGCACTAGTAATATCTTGTGGGGGGGGTTGTAGAAGAAGCCTAGCATGAACTCATTTGCATATTAGGCCACACCCCCTGACATCACCATTGTTTCACACAGGACCTCTTTGTAGAAAAAGCCCAGCAAGAACTCATTATATTAGCCCCAACTCCCCTGATACCGAGCCAGCTGGAACTGCATTCCTGTGTGTTCATGCTCAAAAACAAGAAGAAGAAGAAGAACTACCCTGGTAATATCTTAAGAGATGAGAATCTACAGAAACTACTATGTTTCAGCAATAAGATATTTCCTCCTTAGCTCTGTTCTTATTCTGTGCTCTTCCTTGCAACGTGATTCCCTTTGGAACTGAAATCTCTTAGTTTAGGCAGGCTCAGAAGCAGGGTTGCCAGCCTCCAGTGGGGACCTGGTGTTCTTCCAGAGTTACAATTGGTCAACAGGCCACAGAGATCAGTCTTTCTAGAGTAGGGCTGCCACGTTCCCGGGCCGGGTGGGGTTCTTCTGCCCTGGAGGTTCCCAACCCACCGGCCCACATTGAGTTTTCCCAGATGTTCCTAGAGCGGCCAGTGAGTGACATCACTGGCACGATGATGTCACTTCCGTGTTATGTCATCGCGCCACGTGTGCAAAGATTGCGCGAAAGCAGTCTCCCGCCAGAGGTCACGGGGGACTTGGCAACTCTACTGTAGAGGAAATGGCTGCTTCAGAAAATGGACTCTATGCCATCACATCTCTTCTGGACTCCCTCCACTCCTTAGATCCCACCCTCTTCAGGCTCGAGCACCAGCCTCAAGGAATTTTTCAATATGAAGTCCGCAACCCTCCTGAGAAGGTGTTATTTGTCAAAGCCAACATTTGGCAGTTGAACATGGTGAAAGGGAGGCATTTTACATCTCCACGTCAAACAGATGGTGAGCGAACCACGGCGAACCACCTCTGCCTTGACCTGGACAGCCCAGGGTAGTCCAATCTCATCAGATCTCAAAAGCTAAGCAGAGTTGGCCCTGGTTGGCCCTTGGATGAGAGACCACTGAGGAAGTCCAGGGTTGCTGCGCAGAGGTAGGCAATGGCAAACCACCTCTGAACCTCTCTTACATAGAAAATCCTACAGGGCTACCATAACTCGCCTGTGACTTAATGGCACATTCCTCCACCAATAAGGCTGGGGGTGGGGGGTGGGGAGAAGCCATGCTCCTTCATAATACATGCACTTCAAACACGTGCATGCACTTAGGAATCAGGTTTCATCACAGATAGGACTTTTGGTCCTGACACTCTACCCCGTTCAGCTGCCTGCACAAGATGAATAAATTGACTAAATGTGGGCCCACAGAGAGGCCTTTAAAAAAGAAGATTAAAGTATAGCAAACCAAGAAAGAAAGGAAACCAAAACAGAAGCAAGGGTAGGTTAGGTTCTTCTGAAAGACAAAAAAAAACTAGTTTTGGGGTGGGAGGGTTCACAAAAAGGTGTAGGACTCTCTCAGGTTCACATCATAGTCAGGTTTTTTTTTTTTGTAGCAGGAACTCCTTTGCATATTAGGCCACACCATCCTGATGTAGCCAACCCTCCAAGAGCTTCCAAAAAAAAAAAAGCCCTGTAAGCTCTTTTGGCTACATTAAGGGTGCGTGGCCTGCTATGCAAAGGAGATCCTGCTAGAATTCCACCCCCGTTCACCACGGATAAGACTTTTGTTCCTGACACTCTGCCTCATTCAACAACCTGCAGAAGATGAATAAATTGACCAAACTTGGGCCACAGAGAGGCCTTTAAAGAAGAAGATTAAAGTCATCCAAATTTCCCCCCTCATTCGGAGCCTATAATTATCGAGCCAACTGCCTCTCAGGTTTACACAGTTATCTGTTAAGTACACCAACAAAGGTGCCACTGAAATAGTGGCAGACCAACAACAGATAGGTTTTAAAAATGAAAAAAAAAACCCCTCCAATTGTCTCTGAAAGCTAATACAGAGCTGGGGTGGATGGGTTGCGTTGTGAGATGAATGTGAAACAGTGCAGTCTGTGGAGTTCTTTTTTCCCCCCCACCCTCTGTTTCAAAAGGAATTTTTTACCCCAGGCCAGAAGCCTTTGTGTCAGAGAGACGGTCTCATTTCTCTTCTCAAAGGCTGCCAGAGATGGCTGAGATGTGAAAAACCCTTTCTGATGTTGATGAGGTCAAGGAAGGAAGAGCTCGGAACCATCAGTCACCGCATCAACGGTGAGTCGAGCAGACACGTGAGGGCTGGTTTGGAAGGAACGTGAAGGGATTAAATTTGGAGGAATGAGGCGTTTTGGGAGGGAAAGGGGAGAAATACTGTATAGGAGTAAATAAGTATGTTTTAAAGAAGTCGGGGGGTCGGGGGGGGGGGAAGGAAGGAAGGCGTTGAGGTCAGAGGATGATGCCGAAGTCAACGATATTAGCATTCCGATGGAATGAAGGAGAAAAGACAGAGGTCCCAGTTGGAATGTTCTGGAGACGGGCAACTTGACTAGAGGCAAAAGATATATTAATATTACTTAATCAATACCTAAACCTCCAGTGTGCTTTTGTAGAAGCCTGTTCCATAAAGTTCGCATCAGCAATGATGGCTGTTGAGCCTGTTAAATTGTGTTGAAGTTGCTGTTGCCGAAAAAGAATATTCAACTCCACGGCCGTAACAACTTGATAGAAGTTAGTGGACTTCTCTCTCTCTCTCTCTCTCTCTCTCTCTCTCTCTTTCTCACACACATACACACAATCACACAAGGGTTGCCAATCTCCCCCAGAACTGTCCTCTCAAACTGGCTTTGGAACCTGTGGATTCCAACTCACTTGGAAAAGGGTATGGCCTTGGAGATAAACTATCACCAGGGCTTTTCTTTGTAGCAGAAACTCCTTTGCATATTAGGTCACACACCCCTGATGTAGCTTACAGGTCTCTTAGTACAGGGCTCCAGGAGGATTGGCTACATCAGGGATGGTCAAAGTGTCGCTTGGCCATCCCTGTTATAGAGTCCCACCCCCACCCCACCCCCCAATTCAAGAGTGCTCCCTGTGCAACATGCCCGGAATGATGATGTCACTTCGGTGACATTATTGCACCGGACATGTTGAGCACGCTGGTGCTCTCTGGGAGTGAAGCTTCCCCCACCGGTCAGTTCTGTGACTGCGGGTTGGAAGCCCCAAAATTGGGGGAACCCCAGCCCCCAGCGGGGGAATGGCAACTCTAGCTGTGTGCTATATTGTCCAGGTGCGTATCTGGGCCTGTACTAGTATTCAAAATGGTATCACAAACCAGACTTTGAGGTTGACTGTTCAGGCAGTACCATGTAGGGAGATTCCTGAAGATTTGGAGCCTGGGGATGTGGGGGGGGGGAGTTAGCAAGGGGAGAAATCTGAGTGGGGTGTAAAGCCCTAGAGCAGGGGTGACCAAACTTACTTAACATAAGACCCACATAGAATTAATGTCAGATGTTTGGGAGCTGGAAGGAAGGAAGGAAGGAAGGAAGGAAGGAAGGAAGGAAGGAAGGAAGGAAGGAAGGAAGGAAGGAAGGAAGGAAGGAAGGAAGGAAGGAAGGAAGGAAGGAAGGAAAATAGAACAGGAGGGAGGGAGAGGTGGAAAGAAAGCAACTTTAACTTTAAATACATTTTCAAAACTGCCATTTGGTTTGGCTTGGAGGAGTGATTTAAAGAGATAAATGCCTTCTCAAAGCTGGCTGATGGGGTGGTGGGGGACTTCGAGAGCCACATAATATGTATGGAAGAGCCACATGTGACTCCCAAACCACAGTTTGGCCATCTTTGCCCTAGAGCCTTCAAAGTTGCCATGTCCTCTGATATCTGAAGTCTGGAGAGCAGATGGAATTCCAGGAGATCTCTAGGCCCCACCTTGAGGTTGGCAACCCTAGTACCATGATACATTCTCTCGGCCTTCTGAGAAGCTTCATGTGCACCAATTGCCTGTTCTCTCCCTATCCTCTGATCCTTTCACAACCCATTTCTTGCACATTGATGGCTTAAGAATGGACTGCCCGTCCTCTCGTGCTTCTTCACATCCAAAACTGGTAACTGCAGGAACATGGGGCAACTGGCAACTCCCTTTTTCTGTAGTTGGGCTACCAAATAGGACTGGGCCACACAATTGGGTTGCCAAGACTGGTATTTGCATCAAAATGGAAAGCTGAAATACGTCCAGAATGAGGCCCCATGATCCTCCATGACTGAATGAATTGGTTCCTATATTGAACACATTGCTGAGATCAAATCCCATCACCAGTCTATTGGGTTTGAAAAAGAGTCACACGAAACGTGACATTTCTCATCCGGAGAATGCATCATTTTCAAGATTCTACATAGTCCACTCTTTTTCAGAAGTGCATGTCAAGTTGGACATTAGAAATTATTGGAGTGAGATTATTGAAAGAAGAAGATGATATTGGATTTATATCCCACCCTCCACTCCGAAGAGTCTCAGAGCGGCTCACAATCTCCTTTCTCTTCCTCCCCCATAACAGACACCCTGTGAGGTGGGTGGGGCTCGAGAGGGCCCTCACAGCAGCTGCCCTTTCAAGGACAACCTCTGCCAGAGCTATGGCTGACCCAAGGCCATTCCAGCAGGTGCAAGTGGAGGAGTGGGGAATCAAACCCGGTTCTCCCAGATAAGAGTCCGCACACTTAACCACTACACCAAACTGGCTCTCAGGTGGGATTGTAACTTATTGTGCTGTTATAATACCATTTTGGTTCTGACCACAAACCAAATAAGACAGAGATTGGACTTTTGTGCAGAATAATTTGCTATCTAATGTTTTTAAGGTACATGAGAGACATTTAGTGGTGATAGCCCACGATCCTTTTGACTTTTCATGTCTGGGCTACCAAATTGGACTGGGCCACACAATTGGATTGCCAAGAGTGGTATTTGCATCAAAATGGAAAGCTGAAATACGTCCAGGATTGATTGGAAAAACAAACTGAGTATATGACAATGGCAAAACTAACATCCTCCTTGCATAATAGACCAGAATCTGAATTTCAAGAAAAAGGAAATGTCTTTTTTTTTGCATATATTGATCAAAATTAGGCTGCAAAGTTTTAAAGACTAAAATAAGAATAAAATGATAAAGTCCAAAAGGATTAAGAGATAGAATTGAGTAGCCTATGTTCAAAATGTATATGCTTACAATGACCTAATGTCAGAAGCATCAGAAATGTTAGGAACGTAAATATATTTATACGTAGACCAAACCAAAATCAAAAGTATATAAGTAATTTGCACATAACAATGTAAGATCTGTTTAGCAATTTTATATATAGAAATATGCTATTACAATTTATTAGATAATATCGATGGCTTCTTTCACATTGATTTTTATGCTCTTGTTGGCCGAAATATGATTGTTTATGCATAAATGAACCACCGTGGTATTTCTATCTTAGCCTACCTTTTTCTATGCTTGTTTCTATGTTTACTCTGTGGGCGTTTACGCACTTACCTTTTACTGGCGCGAACACCCTCCTCACGCCGGCGGATCTGCAGGGATTTCCCACCAGAAGCGCCGGCGCAGCCAAAAGAGCCGGCAACTTCCGTCGCGGAGCCAGCTCAAACGTTTTCCTGCTTTTTGGCGGTTTCCGTTTGAGCTGGCTCCGCGACGGAAGTTGCCGGCTCTTTTGGCTGCGCCGGCACTTCTGGTGGGAAATCCCTGCAGATCCGCCGGCGTGAGGAGGGTGTTCGCGCCAGTAAAAGGTAAGTGCGAAAACGCCCTGTGTGTATGTTTGGTGTAGTGGTTAAGTGTACGGACTCTTATCTGGGAGAACTGGGTGTGATTCCCCACTTCTCTACCTGCAGCTGCTGGAATGGCCTTGGGTCAGTCATAGCTATCACAGGAGTTGTCCATGAAAGGGCAGTTTCTGTGAGAGCACTCTCAGCCCCAACTATGTCACAGAGTGTTTGTTGTTGGGGTGGGGGTGGGGAGGTAAAGAAGATTCTGACCACTCTGAGACTCTGCGGCTGATTACAGACCTTCACTTTGGGCTGACTCAGAGACGCCTCTGAAGTCGGCCCAAATAATCCCTCCATACAGAAACAGCTGCCAGGCGTCCCCAGCCCGCACTCACCCCGTCCTTCCGGCCACTCCACCCGGCTCGAAAAGAAACCACTTTGAAAGTGGTAGCAACTATTTGAGCCGGCCGGTAATCGCCTCCCCGCCGTCTGGAAGGGGAAGGGTGCAAGTGAGGCGGCTTGGTAGTCTGAAGCTGCCAAGCCGCCCCAACCTGTTTCCGGGTTGTTGTTTTTTAAGGACCCAATGAGAGTGCTGGAGCGCTCATGTGCATCAGCACTTCCCCCGAGGGGGAACAAAGAGGAATCCGGCTTCCGGGTCACCTTCCTGTGCGGAGGCGCCTGGCAGCCGCATGGACCAGAGACGAGCGGCATGTGAGTGAGCGTGGGGAGGTTCCGGGGCAGCTCTTTTTGTGCCATTCCGATTTGGGATGCCTCCAAGCCGCCCCAGAATGCCCATCTGTTATTAGCCTGCAATTCAGAGTGAATATCCAATATCTCCTCCTCCTCCATCATCATCATCATCATCATCATCATCATCATCATCTTCTTCTTCTTCTTCTTCTTCTTCTGTATATATAGGGTTGCCACTCCTCCCACTGGGAAAACCTAGAAATAATACAGGGATACTTTACAAATTGTAAAATCCTCAGTGGTAAAACTGTAAGATGAAACCACTGAGTTTTCAGCAGTTCCTAGATCTGCCCTAGGTCTCTTTTGGGTTTTCCCCAGAAGTAATAATAATAATAAATTTTTATTTATACCCCGCCCTCCCTGCCAAGGCAGGCTCAGGCTCAGGGAAGTGACATAGCAGCACACCGAACATTGAGTCCCCCCACATCGATGACCCTAAGTCTCGCACTAGCATAGAGTGATGCTACCACAGAAAGTGTGCTGAGGTAATCAGGAGAAGAAGGGAGGGAGGGGGGGGGCAGAATCTGAACTCACATTTTGGTTATCCCACAGTAGGTGAAGCAGTACTTTATTAGATACATGCTAATTGGGAGGTACAGAAGTACCATTAGGCCTGTTTAAATGTATTCAGTGTAGAAGTTTGACCTAGTTAAATGCATCATTGCTTAGTGTGGAGTCAGAGGGACTGAAATTAATTTCAGCAGCAGTGTGTTCTTCCATTCCTGGTTTAGCTACTTGACTGGTGTGTGTGTGTGTGTTTGTGGGGAAATTCTGCCTCTTTTCCCCTATTCATTCACAGGCACAGAGAAAGTAGAATTATTTATCCAAAATGTATGGGCAACAGCATACATTCTCATTCTGTTGGTGTATCACACATGGCAGTGTGCACCAACCCCGTACAATATACATCAGGGTCAAGGGTGGAATTCTAGCAGGAGCTCCTTTGCATATTAGGCCACGCACCCCTGATGCAGCCAATCCTCCTGGAGCTTACAGTAGGCCCTGTATGAAGAGCCCTGTAAGCTCTCGGAGGATTGGCTACATCAGGGTGTGTGTGGCCTAATACGCAAAGGAGCTCCTGCTAGAATTCCACCCCTGATCATGGTCCACATTCATTCAGAACTGTCTGCACTGTAAGTAGATCAAATCATTGGTGTAACACAATGGGGAGGGACGGTGGCTCAGTGGTAGAGCATCTGCTTGGGAAGCAGAAGGTCCCAGGTTCAATCCCCAAAAAAGGGTCCAGGCAAATAGGTGTGAAAAACCTCAGCTTGAGACCCTGGAGAGCCGCTGCCAGTCTGAGAAGACAATACTGACTTTGATGGACCAAAGGTCTGATTCAGTATAAGGCAGCTTCATATGTTCATATGTCCATATTGTTTCAGATTCAGAATTGACATTAGAGCTGGGTTGTCCAATGGCACATAGTCCATCTTTTACCCAAGTGAGATAGCAGGGTCCCATCAACCTAAGACAACCTAAGTGGTACCAACTGGGGCTGCCAAATGCAGTCTGGGCTGGGTCAGGAGATTTGGGGGTGGAGCCTGCGGAGGGCGGGGTTTGGAGAAGGAGGGACTTCATCAGGGTATCATTCTATACACTTCACCCTCCAAAGCAGCCATTTTCTTCAGGGAATTAATCTCTGACATTTGGAAATCAGTTGTAAGTCTGGGAAATCTCCATGCCACACCTGGAGACTGGCAAACCTAGTACTGACAGAAACTGACGGATGAATAAGGGTAAGTAGTTGTCATTCTCAGGATAAACCCAAGGAATATTTATACGTATAGTCAGGGGTCATTTTGTAGAAAAATAGGTGGTGGAGCTCATTAGCATATGCCACCCTCCCCTAGCCAAAAGCAATCCGATGCAAGAAAGGAGAGCCCTGGGCGAGCGAGGCCTGCTTGGGCTGGCTAGAGATCCAGCCAGCCGAAGCAGGCCTCTCTCACCTGGGGATCTCCTGGGCCGCTGCCCCCAGTCAAAAGGCCAGCAAGCCACTCGCCGCCCAAAATCACATAAGAAGTCGAGAAAGGGTGGTGTGGGCTTCTCCAGGGGTTCATGAGGGCTGCTGGGGGTGTGGCAAAGCCCCTGGTGGCTGGCTGGCTGCCTGCTCTCCTAATCCAGGGATTGTTATGCAGCTGCACCTACTATCCAATGGTCAAGGTAGGTGGGGAGGAGGAGAGGGAACCCTCAGAAAGGTTCAGGAGCTGTGCTCCTGAGAGCTCCTGCTGAATCTGAGGTCTGCATATAGTAACAGCTAAGATGCTTTGGATCAGAAGAGCCCTGCCCAGTATCTTACATGGCTGTGGTTCTAATCAATTTATTTCCCTTCTTATAGTGAAAAACATATATTTTTTTCCTGTGGCAGAGACTACCAACTGTTCATGATCTCATTCAAGGGGGAATCCCCCCCCCAAAAAAAATCTCCTTTTTTCCTCTAACAAGATTTTACTCTTGAGTAGCTCATGTTTACACTGTAGATACATTGTCTATGCGACTTGCCATAAAATTCTTTACAAGCAGAGCCCTTGTTTATCTCGTCTTTCTTCCCCCCCCCCTCTTCCGCCTCGTCAGCCACGAGCAAATTACATTAGTCGTTTTAAAGAAAGAAAGAAAGAAAAAGAAATCATAGCTTTCTTATTTTTAAGGGGGGGGGGGAATATCGAGGCTGGAACTCGACAACAACAACTTCGAGTAGATTTACAGTTCCCTCAGCCTTTGCTCTTGCCCCAAGGCATGATGGGACTTTGGTGTCCTTGGAGGGAAAAGGCAGAAGGGAAACGCTGGGGGGCGATTGCTGATGCTATCATTCAAACACAAAATTTGTTACACCACTTTATCAGTCAGAGGGAAAGCAATTATAGTCTGGTTCAATTTTCCACTCAATGACTGTACCGAGGATCAAAGTCAGCTTTTATGACAAGAGAAAAATGTTTTGCTATTTTATTTGTTACTTAAAAATATTATTTTTAAATATATATATATATACTCCTGGTTCTTTAAATACAATATGATTGGAGAGCTGTTTATTCCCCCCCCTTTCCCTTCCATAAGATACCCTTGATTGCTTTCACTTTCCTCTTTTTCAATAATTCAGGCCTCTCCCTCTCTTTCTTCCTCTGTTATTATAAAGGGCCGTCGCGATGCAGAACCGGAATTTTTCACGCTTAGAAGCAGGACGGCATTAGAAGTCTATAATTAGCGTGGAACCGAAATTGACAGAAGGCCGTTCTCTTTGAGTGTCTTCCCCCCCCCACCCTTAACAAAAAGCATAATTGTGCACGTTGTGTGCGTGGAGCCTCCTGAAATAATGGTACAAAAAGAGGAGGAAATAAAACATTGCTAAAGAATCAAAACTTCTTTCCAAAAATGAGAAGGGGAATAGATGAATCAGGGGAGGGAAGAAACTCAGATCTTTGAATTAAATTCCAGTTTTGCTTCTTGACCTAAACAAGAGCGTGTAAAATTTGGAATTTAAACATGGTGTTCCTTCACAAGGGAGAGGCGTAAAAGCTGATCTTTCCCATCCCATACAGGCAACAATAATACTTACAATAGTGCTTTTGCAAGAGCTTTTTGCCTGAACATCTTTTTTTACAAAGGTTATTTAATAAATCCTTAAATTACCCCTGTGAGGTAGGAGAACGTCAGCCGGAAAGATCCCGTCACTACCTCCCAGAAAATCATATCAATTATTTAGCTAAATATTTTAATCACACATTCACACATTTCTTTCTTTCTTTCTTTCTTTCTTTCTTTCTTTCTTTCTTTCTTTCTTTCTTTCTTTCTTTCTTTCTTTCTTTCTTTCTTTCTTTCTTTCTTTCTTTCTTTCTTTCTTTCTTTCTTTCTTTCTTTCTTTCTTTCTCTCTTTCTCTCTTTCTCTCTTTCTCTCTTTCTCTCTTTCTTTCTCTCTCTCTTTTGAGAGTTTAATAAATAAATAAAAGACCAAACTCAGCCACAAAATAAGTCAAGGGAAAAATGAGGTACTGATTAAGAAAGCTGGGGGATGCATTTAAAGTTTCTTTCTTTCCACTTCTCCCTCCCTCATCTTCCTTCCTTCCGTTTGGTGTAGTGGTTAAGCGAGTGGACTCTTGTCTGGGAGAACTGGGTTTGATTCCCCACTCCTCCACTTACAGCTGCTGGAATGGCCTTGGGTCAGCCATAGCTCTCACAGATCTGTCCTTGAAAGGGCAGCTGCTGTGAGAGACCTCTCAGCCCCACCCACCTCACGGTGTCTGTTGTGGGGGGAGAAGATATAGGAGATTGTAAATTGAGTCTCTGATTCAGAGACAAGGGTGGGCATAAATCTGCAATTCTCTTTCCTTCCTTCCTTCCTTCCTTCCTTCCTTCCTTCCTTCCTTCCTTCCTTCCTTCCTTCCTTCCTTCCTTCCTTCCTCCCTCCCTCCCTCCCTCCCTCCCTTCCTTCCTTCCTTCCTCCCTCCCTTCCTCCTTCCCTCCCTTCCTTTCTTCCTTCCTCCCTCCCTCCCTTCCTTTCTTCCTTCCTCCCTCCCTCCCTTCCTTTCCTCCCTCCCTCCCTTTCCTTCCTCCCTCCCTCCCTTCCTTCCTCCCTTCCTCCCTCCCTTCCTTCCTCCCTTCTTCCCTTCCTTCCGCTTCAGCCCACCTTGAAATGTGACTTTCCCCAATATGCCAGTTTATAAAGTGTCACAGCCGTCTTGCAGTTCTGATTGTGGAAAAGCTGTGTCCTTTTTAAGAAAATAGCTCTCGCCATCTGATTTCCCTGCATTAGGAAACAACATCCTCTGCCTTGCCAATTGTTGAGAGGGGAATAAAAGATCAAATTCACAAATCCTAATCTGCTGGGGGTGGGGGAGTACATTCAAGCACCAAGGGGGTACTTATGTACAAAACTCCAGAAGGAGAAAGTCCCCTCATTGATATAAATCTGCAGTGGTGTCATGTGCAGGTATAGAGTGCCACGTTGTGTGTGCTTAGAGATGTGGTCTGTGCTTTGAAGGATGCTGGAAAAGGGTTCCTGCATCATGCATATACCCGCAAACAAAAGGTCACTGCTGTTTGCTTTGACAGTACCGGTCAGAAGCTGGGTGGGTGCGTGGGTGGAACTGATTCTGGCACCAAAGAAGAATTCAAACATGGGGCTGCCCTTGTCTCAAACCTGGAAGCTTCAACTAGTGCAGGACGCAGCAGCCAGGTTGTTAATGGACCTTCCTTTAAGGGAACACGTTCAACCTGTGCTGAAAGCGCTGCACTGGTTGCCTCTTGCATACCGGGTTTGTTTCAGGGTGTTGGTTCTCACCTTTAAGGCCCCATGTGACCAGGGGCCTGCATACCTGAGGGACCGCCTTTCCCCACATGTTCCCCGGAAAGCACTTCGGTCCGGATCACAAAATCTACTTACAATCCCTGGTCCTAAGGAGGCCAGGCTCAAGACAACTATAGCCAGAGCCTTCTCTGTAGTGGCCCCAAGCTGGTGGAATGAGTTGCCGGAAGAGGTCAGGGCCCTGCGAGAGCTCATACAGGCATTTGTGAACTAAGCTGTTGGCCACTACAGTTTATAGCAACATGTGAAGCACCACCAACAATCTGCTGTATAGCAGTTGCAGAGAGAATAATTTAAAATCTGCAATACAGAGAACTATAAAATTGGAAAATGTGAGACCACAGCACCGAAACGTTATGTATTTTATGTCTATTTTACTCTATGCTTTATGGTTTTAATGCTGTATTATTACGTTGAATCCTGCACATGCATGTCTGTGAGAGCTGCCCTGAGCCCGCCTCAGCGGGGAGGGCGGGATAGAAGTGGAATAAGATAGATAGATAGATAGATAGATAGATAGATAGATAGATAGATAGATAGATAGATAGATAGATAGATAGATAGATAGATAGATAGATAGATAGATAGATGATAGATAGATGATAGATAGATAGATAGATGATAGATAGATTAGATAGAATAGATTAAAGAGATAGATAGATTAGATAGAATAGATTAGATAGAATAGATAGAATAGATAGAATAGATAGAATAGATAGATTAGATAGAATAGATAGAATAGGATAGATAGGATAGATAGATAGAATAGATTGATAGAATAGATTGATAGAATAGATAGAATAGAATAGAATAGAATAGATAGATAGATAGATAGATAGATAGATAGATAGATAGATAGATAGATAGATAGATAGATAGATAGATAGATAGATAGATAGATAGATAGATAGATAGATAGTTTTTTCACAGCAGACTTTTTACAGGGTGGTTTGGCATTGCCTTCCCCAGTCATTGCCTTCCCCAGTGGTTTGGCATTGCCTTCCCCAGCAAGCTGGGGATTCCTTTTACCGACCTCCGAAGGGATGGAAGACTGAGTCAACCTCTAGCCGGCTACCTGAACCCAGCTTCCGCCGGGATTGGACTCAGGTCATGAGCAGAGTTTAGGACCGCACTACTGCAGCTTTAACACTCTGTACGAAACAATACTATTAAAGATATAACTGCCAATATCAACCACTTAGAAAATTGGTTGGTCTTAAAGGTGAAACTTGATTCCTGCTTTGTTCTACTGCTTCAGACGAACACGGCTCCCCGCTTGGATCTAACCACTTAGAAAATTATCTTAAATTCCTTAATAGTATATAACAAAGCATATAAAGGACAGAACAAACTATTATATTTAAACAGGAAGGGGAGCAATCAGTTCCCAAAACCTAACGGTTCAACAGGTAAGTTTGTTTTTCTTTCTTTTTAAAGTTGACTGTCCACTCCTCCTGCAAATACTTAAAGGACAGACCTCAGGAAGCAGGGAGAATAGTGAACTGCCATCCGAGAGATTCTTTGATGTGCAGTGATATTTTAATCCTTTTAGAAGCTGAACGGGAGCATTGCTTCTCTTGCCTACCACCTCCATCCGTGAGTCTCATTTTGGTTCCCAAGTCTCCAGGAGATGCCAGGAGAAGCCAATGATTCAACTGTGAAAGCTATGAACTGTAGGTCTATGAATGAAGCTACTGAAATCGGGTTCCGTTTTCATTGGCTGCGTCTCCAATACAGCCTGAAAGCCAAGGAAGATTTGAAATGCCTTGGAACATGGGTGTCGAACTCATTTGTTATGAGGGCTGGATCTGACATAAATGAGACCTTTCTGGGCCAGCCCTGTTGGGTTGGGTCATGTCAACCTGGGCCACGCATGTACCTATTTAAGATTAGGTAGCAGAGATATAAACTTTATAAAGGACACAGACAAACACAATTAAATATATATATATATTTTTTAAAAAATTAAAGCATGCTTAAAATGTTAGCACTAGTTGGTTTTAAGGGGGTGGTGGGGGGTGGGCTCCCTCTGGGAATCCTACCCCCCCAGGGAAAGTGCATGCGCAATACATAGCCTCTCCTCTCCCGGTGTAGTGAACGCCGCGTGGTCACTGTCTGGCTATGCCTGGCAGATGGTCACTGCAATGGCCTCTCCTGCATTACTGCATCCGTAGCAACACCTTCTCGCTGGTCCCCCCCGTTTTCACAGAGTTTGCTACGTCATGGTGCGACCGAAGTGTCCGGCGGTATAACCGGATGGGCAGGCTGGGCCCACCAACTTCGTCAGCCTAAGAGAAGGAAAACTCTAACATCAAACCCGGGCAGATAGAGCTCGTTAATGTAACACCTACCACCTGGAGGACTCACTGCCGGCGTCCCGGCTTACTGGGCCATGGCAGATGACCCCCAGGTGAAAGGGTGGAGCCAGTACCGCGCACACTGCGCTTCACCTAAAAAATTCCTCTGCGCAGGCCTGAAGGGCATATCCACACACACAACCCACAACGCATCAAGTCCTGCAGCGATAGGCAAGGGGCGAAACGGCAGGTGGAAGGTGCCACTGGAAGCCGCAGTCCCGATCCTGCATGTAGGCGGTTCAGGATATTGGTCGCCTGATGCTAACCCGGAGACGAAAGCATCTTTCGGCAGCACCCTGAACGACCAAGCAGCCTTATCTAGGGACAGCACTGCTTGCTCCACACGGAGAGGGGCCTAGAAAAGGTGGCCTAAACAAAGCTCGTCTCCCCCACCCCAGTTGGCTAGCCGCGGTCAACGGGCATCCTTACTTGCGGTCAAAAAATAACAACAAAGAAAAGGCATGCACCTGCCTCACAAAGTGTGCAAAGACTAAAGCTTGCGTGTTGGAACATCAGAACCATGCTTGACACAGTAGGCAGTGGTCGCCCTGAACGACGCTCTGCTCTAGTTGCCCACGAACTTCTCAGGTTGAATATCGACATAGCAGCTCTCAGTGAGCTCCGTTTCCCTGAGGAAGGTAGTCTTCAAGAACACGGTGCTGGCTATACCCTCTACTGGTCGGATAAGTCAAAGGCTGAGAGCCGCCTTTCTGGCGTTGGCTTCATGGTCAGGAACTCCATTGCCTCCAAACTCGAAAACCTGCCAACAGGTCACTCAGATCGCATCATGTCCATGCGCCTCCCACTTCAAAACAAGCAGCATGCAACACTCTTCAGTGTGTATGCCCCAACCCTTCAAGCAGATCCTGCAGAAAAGAACAAGTTCTATGCTGATCTACGCAACCTCGTACAGAAGACCCCTACAGAGGACAAGGTGATCATCCTTGGCGACTTCAATGCCAGAGTAGGTAAAGACTCGGAAGCCTGGAAAGGAGTACTTGGCAAACACGGCATTGGCAACTGCAATGACAACGGGCGCCTCCTGCTAGAATTCTGCATGGAGCACCAGCTCACCATCACCAACACTATCTTCCAGCAGAAGAACAGTCTGAAGACAACCTGGATGCACCCACGGTCCAAGCATTGGCACCTTATCGACTACATTCTGGTGCGCCAGAGAGACCTTCGAGATGTCTTACACACCCGAGTAATGCCCAGCGCAGAATGTCATACGGATCATCGTCTTGTACGCTGCAATCTCCGTCTTCACTTTAAACCCACACCCAGGAGAGGAGGTATCCCTCGGAGGAAGTTTCAGGTTGGCAGCCTCCAGTCAGCCGAAGTTAAAGCTGCCTTCCAGGCAAAACTACAGTCAAGAATTGAGGACCTCAGTTGCCCCACAGACCCTTCTCCAGAAGCACTCTGGGAACACCTAAAAACTACCGTCCTGCAGATCTCTGAAGAAGTCCTCGGGTTCTCCACAAGGAAGAACAAGGACTGGTTTGATGAGAACAATCAAGAGATCCAAGAATTACTGGCAAAAAAGAGATCTGCCTACCAAGCACATCTTGCTCAGCCCTCCTGTCCTGGGAAAAAAGCAACCTTTCGCGCTGCATGTAGCAACCTCCAGCGCAAGCTTCGAGACATTCAGAACGAGTGGTGGACCAAGCTTGCAGAGAGAACCCAGCTGTGTGCAGACACTGGTGATTTAAGAGGGTTCTACGAAGCCCTGAAGGCAGTATATGGTCCATCATATCAGGCTCAGAGTCCCTTGCATAGTGCAGACGGCCAAGTGCTCCTCACAGACAAGGCATCCATACTGAACCGGTGGTCGGAGTATTTTCAGGTTCTCTTCAGTGCCAACCGCGTAGTTCAAGATTCAGCAATCCACCTCACCCCACTTCAACTGGTGAAAACAGAGTTGGATGAGATCCCCACCCTAGAAGAGACTGTTAAAGCCATCAAGCAACTGAAGAGTGGCAAGGCAGCAGGAGTTGATGGAATTCCACCAGAGATCTGGAAGCATGGGGGCACAGTACTACATAGCTCACTTCACAAAGTACTTGTCACCTGCTGGGAACAAGGCAAATTACCACAGGACTTTCGCGATGCAATCATCATCACCCTATACAAGAACAAAGGGGAAAAGTCAGACTGCTCCAACTACCGGGGGATAACCCTGCTCTCCATCGCAGGCAAAATCCTTGCCAGAATACTCCTGAACAGACTGGTGCCCACCATTGCAGAAGAACTCCTCCCAGAGAGCCAGTGCGGCTTCAGAGCTAACAGGAGCACCACCGACATGGTATTTGTTCTCAGGCAGCTCCAAGAGAAATGCAGGGAACAGAACAAGGGTCTGTATGTGACTTTTGTCGACCTTACCAAAGCTTTCGATACCGTTAGCAGGAAAGGCCTGTGGCAAATCTTGGAACGTTTAGGATGTCCCCCAAGGTTCCTCAGCATGATCATCCAGCTACACGAAGACCAGCGAGGCCAAGTCAGACACTGCAACGACCTCTCGGAGCCCTTCCCAATAGGCACAGGTGTAAAGCAAGGCTGCGTTCTCGCGCCAACTCTCTTTACGATCTTCTTTAGCATGATGCTTCAAAGAGCCGCAGTAGATCTAGATGATGACGATGGTGTCTACATCCGCTATCG
Source organism: Heteronotia binoei (assembly GCF_032191835.1). Taxonomy (NCBI): domain Eukaryota; kingdom Metazoa; phylum Chordata; class Lepidosauria; order Squamata; family Gekkonidae; genus Heteronotia; species Heteronotia binoei. Next base: position 5,190,799 of record NC_083223.1, read on the forward strand.
CACCGATGGCAGCCTGTTCAACCTGAGGCGACTAAAGGCACACTCCAAGACAATGGAAAAACTCATCCGAGAGCTACTGTTTGCTGATGATGCTGCACTCGTCTCCCACTCGGTATCAGCTCTGCAGCATATGACGTCCTGCTTTGCAGAGGCTGCCAAGCTATTCGGCCTAGAAGTTAGTCTGAAGAAGACAGAAGTTCTCCACCAGCCTGCGCCCCAGGAAGATTATCACCCTCCCTGCATCACTGTGGGTGAATCAGTTCTGAAGACAGTCCAGCAGTTCAGCTACCTGGGGTGCATCATCTCCTCAGATGCCAAGATCGACAAGGAGATTGACAACAGGCTGGCAAAGGCAAACCGTGCATTTGGCCGACTGCACAAAAGAGTGTGGAGCAACAAGCATCTGAAAAAAGGCACAAAGATCAATGTTTACAAAGCGGTTGTGATGACAACCCTCATCTACGGCTCCGAATCGTGGGTTTTATACCGTCATCACCTGCGACTCCTTGAGCGCTTTCATCAGCGCTGCCTTCGCACCATCCTCAACATCCACTGGAGTGACTTTGTGACCAACACTGAAGTCCTCAAGCGGGCAGAGGTTACCAGCATCGAGGCACTGCTGTTGAAGACGCAGCTGCGCTGGGCAGGGCATATTTCTAGGATGGAAAACCACCGCCTTCCCAAGATTGCCCTGTATGGCGAACTCTCCACCGGCCATCGAAATAGAGGGGCACCAAAGAAGAGGTACAAGGACTCCTTGAAGAAATCCCTTAGCACCTGTCACATCAACCATCACCAGTGGTCTGACCTAGCCTCAGATCGCAAAGCATGGAGGCACACCATCCACCAGGCTGTCTCTTCCTTTGAGAACACACGCATAGCTGGTCTTGAGGACAAAAGGAGATTGAGGAAGAATCGCACTGCTACAGGACCAACCCTAAATCAGACTTTTCCCTGCAGCCGCTGTGGCCGGACCTGCCTTTCCCACATTGGTCTTGTCAGCCACCAGCGAGCCTGCAGCAAACGTGGACTATTGCACCCTTCTTAAATCTTCGTTCGCGAAGCCAAGCCGAGAGAGTTGGTTTTAAAGGTGCTTTCTTTGTATCTCTCCCATGGGATCCAGGGAACTGGGCAAAGGAAGCTCTGACTCTTTCCTTCCTTCCCCAGCGGACCAGGAGGGGGAATGAAGAGAGGCTTGGCTCAGTAGCTCTGCTGTGTGATTGAGAGAGACTGGAAAAACCAGCTTTGCCTCCCCCCACTTCCATCCCAAGGGAGGAGCCTCAGCCAATGGAGAAAATAGAGGCTTTGCTCTGTAGTGCCTTGTAAAGCAAGCTGTGATGCAGATGGGAGCAAGAGAGATGGAGAAGGAAGCAGATGACAGCCAGTTGCTGGGGGGCCTGATAGGAGCCCTCCAAATGCCTGATTCGGCCCCCGGGCCGCATGTTTGACACCGTTGCCTTGGAATATTTGGAATGGGCGCCATTTGTGAAGGCTGAATAGATATTATGTTCTTCAGATTTTTCATCCTCCCTATTTGAAAAGTGTGGAATCACTGTAGATTCATATATTGAACTTTAATTTATCGGGGAGGTAAAAAGGAAATAATGAGAGGAGGATATACACTGGCTAAGGATTGTACTGGTGGGAAATTTGTTCTTGTGTCTAGAATTTATTAATGAATGTTGTCTCTGCATTGCATAAATGCTTTATACAAACTGATATAGGAATCTGAGAACTGAATGGAATATGCGTTTAATCAAATCTGGAAATATTATAGTACTCCATGGTCTTTTCATTGCTGGTGAGGCCTGGAGATAGGGTTGCCAATCCCCAGGTGGGGGCAGGGAATCCCCTGGTTTGGAGGCCCTCCCCCTGCTTCAGGGTCATCAGAAAGTGGAAGGGGGGAGGTTAATGTCTGCTGGGCACTCCATTATACCCTATGGAGACCAATTCCCATGGGGTATAATGGAGAATTGATCCACTGGCTCCACCCCCAAAGTCCCCAGATATTTCTGGAATTGGACTTGGTAATAGGGTTGCCAAGTCCAATTTAAGAAATATCTGGGGACTTTGGGGTGGAGCCAGGAGACTTTGGGGGTGGAGCCAGGAGACATTAGTGCTGGAGCCAAGATCAAGGCTGTGACAAGCATAATTGAACTTCAAAGAGAGTTCTGGCCATCACATTTAAAGGGACGGCACACCTTTTCAATGCCTTCCTTCTATAGGAAATAATGAAGGATAGGGGCACCTTCTTTTGGGGCTCATAGAACTGGACCCCCTGGTCCAATCGTTTTGAAACTTGGGGGATATTTTGGGAAGAGGCACTAGATGCTGTACTGAAAATTTGGTGATCTACCTCAAAAAACAGCCCCCTCCAGTGCCCCAGATACCCGTGGATCAATTCTCCATGATTTTCTATCGGAATAAATCTCCATAGGGAATAATAGAGTTCCCAATAGGGATGTGCAAAAAAAAAAAAAAATCGGTATTACACGGATTCGGAAGTATACGGGGGGAAAAAAATTCAGAATCCCCGTATACTCCTGAATACCACATTTGGAATAGCCGCATATACGGTAGATGCGCGGCTATTTCCGAATATACGGCCCTATTATACCCTATGGGCCATTGAAATCAAAGGCAAATAGGGTATATTTGAAGCCACCTGGAGGGGAGGGGGTTTGAGGGAGCCCCCAAATTTGCAGGGGACCTGCAGGGGACTCTCCCCTCCAACCCCCACAAGTCCCAAAAAGATTGGGCCAGGGGATCCCATTCCAGGGGCACCCAAAGAGGGTGCCCCTATTCCATCATTATACCCTATGGGCCATTGAAATCAATGGCAACATAGGGCATAATTAGGGGCTACTGGGAGGCAGGAGGTTTGAGGGAGAGCCCCAAAAACTGCAGGAATCCCGCAGGGGACTCTCCCCTACAAAACCCCCAAGTCCCAAAAAGATTGGGCCAGGGGGTCCCTGTCTTTGGGCTCCCCAAAAGGCCCATTGCCAACAATGATGGGGAAAGCCCAATTAGCCACTTCCTCACTGTAATTGTCATGGGAAAAGTGGCTCTGGGAAGCAGGGGGTTTTGAGGAGAGCCCCCCAAACTGCTGTGCAGCTTCAGGGCATTGTCCCACACAAAACCCACAAGGCCAAAAAAAACCTGGACCAGGGGGTCCAATTCTGGGGCACCCAAAGCCAAACCTAACTTCACACTAGATAATCTCTATAGGACCCAAATGCACAACATCCCTCTATCTACTTTATGAACCCCGCAGGCCTGGAACCAATATAAACTCAGTTGCCAACATCACTGCCACAGAAAACACAATCAGCTCAAGGTCTGCTCTGCAGACCTGGCTGCAGCAAACCCAGATGCCAGCTCTCCAGCCCTGCCCCAAACAACACGGGGAGAGCTGGCCAACCACAACAAGCCTGCTGGCTCTGGGTCTCTCACCCAGGTGCCAGCTTCCCTGCCACAGAGCACACAATCTACTCTATAAAAACAAGAAAGTGACCCAGCCCACACAGCCCACACACACCCTCGCCAGCCCCCACACCAACCAAATCAAACAGCAAACAAATCAAACAGTAAACAAATCAAACAGTACTTTTAAAACAGTAAAAAAAAATAACTTTTAACAATACAGGAACTTAGGAAATTAGGCCAAACAGCACCCCCCCCCCAAGAACCAGAAGCAACAAATCAAACACTGAATACTTTTAAAACAGTAAAAAAACCCTCAACTTTTAACAATACAGGAACTTTGCCAACCCCCCCCCCCCCAAAAAAAAAAAACCCTTCACCCTAACCCCAAGAAATCCAAGCCACCCAAATCAGGAGAAGTAAAAGGACACTGCACTTTTAAAAGTCCTCTCACTAAATTAAGATATGGGCAAATTAGCAAACCCCACCACCCCAGGCCCCCACCCCCAGCAGAACCCCCTAACCCCAACCCCAAATAGGCTACCCTACCCACCCAGTACTCACCCACCCAAATCTGGATAAGTAAAGGAACTCTAGTCCTTTTACCAACAAAAAACTAAAACAAGAAGAACCCCAAAACTGTCTCACCTTGTCTTCTCTACTCCTGGGAAGTCTGGTAAGGCTGAGTGAGAGAGCAGCAGGCAGCAGCTGAAGCCAAGGGCCAGCCAGCAGCAGCACAATCTCTCACACCTGTCACCAACCAACACAGCAGCAATGGAGGAGTCCAGCCAGGAAGACTCCTTAAAAAGCCCTGAAAAGCATGCATTTGCCATGCATTTTGCAAATGCATGCTTTGGATTGGCTGCTGAGGCTCCTCTTCCCCCTCCCCGATCCAAGGGAGGCTATGGGAGAGGCGGGAAAAGGCAACTGAAGGCAGGAAAGTAGGCAAGTAGCTCCTTTGAGGCTGCAGAAGCTGCTTTCCCGCCTTTTGAATTGACAGCCGTATACTTCCGAATAGCTATTCGGGAGTATACGGCGAGCCGTATTCAGCTGCCGTGTAATGGGCGCCTATGGGGATCGGCTGCAGCCTATTCCGTATACAGCTGAATCAGTGTTGATTCGGCTGTAAATATGGTTCGGCCGAACCGAATGCACATCCCTAGTTCCCAGCAGACATTTCCCTCCCCTCCCCCCGCTTTCTGATGACCCTGAAGAGGGGGGAAGGCCTCCAAACATAAGAACATAAGAACATAAGAGAAGCCATGTTGGATCAGGCCAACGGCCCATCAAGTCCAACACTCTGTGTCACACAGTGGCAAAAAATGTTATATACACACATACACTGTGGCTAATAGCCACTGATGGACCTGTGCTCCATACACTGTGGCTAATAGCCACTGATGGACCTGTGCTCCATACACTGTGGCTAATAGCCACTGATGGACCTGTGCTCCATATTTTTATCTAAACCCCTCTTGAAGGTGGCTATACTTGTGGCCGCCACCACCTCCTGTGGCAGTGAATTCCACATGTTAATCACCCTTTGGGTGAAGAAGTACTTCCTTTTATCCGTCTTAACCTGTCTGCTCAGCAATTTCATCGAATGCCCAGGGGGATCCCCTGCCCCCACCTGGGGATTGGCAACTCTACTTGGTAACCCTAGCTGGAGATCTTCTGGAATGACAATTGATCAGTGACCCTAGGGGAAAAGGCTGCTTTGGAGGTGTCGAAGATTATAGACATGGAACTCAAGTCCATGTACTAATACAGAACGATGTCCAGCTTTTCCAATTCAGTTCTAACGAGTGCCATAAAGTTAACATCATTTGCAAAGCTGAGGGAATCGCCTATCAAGCATATTGTTGTCTTTCCCCAGTGAGTGAAGCCTTTTATTTTTGTTGTTTGATTTGGTGTTCCATTAACTCTTATTAGTCCTCCTCCCTGATATATGTTTATGTTCATTTTTCTTACATATTGTACCTATTGTGTTTAAATGCTTTCTAATGTTTGAAATGGTTTAATGTTTGCCACCTTGGGGACACTAGACTGGTCGGAAAGGTGGCACAGAAATCAGGGGTGTCAAACATGCGGCCCAAGGGCTGAATCAGGCCCACGGAGGGCTCCTGAGAGAGCCAGTTTGGTGTAGTGGTTAAGTGTGTGGACTCTTATCTGGGAGAACCAGGTTTGATTCCCCACTCTTCCACTTGTACCTGCTGGAATGGCCTTGGGTCAGCCATAGCTCTGGCAGAGGTTGTCCTTGAAAGGGCAGCTGCTGGGAGAGCCGTCTCCAGCCCCACCCACCTCACAGGGTGTCTGTTGTGGGGGAGGAAGGTAGAGGAGATTGTGAGCCACTCTGACACTCTTCGGAGTGGAGGGCGGGATATAAATCCAATATCTTCATCCACCTCACAGGGTGTCTGTTGTGAGGGAGGAAGGTAAAGGAGATTGTGAGCCACTCTGACATTCTGCGGAGTGGAGGGCGGGATATAAATCCAATATCTTCATCCACCTCACAGGGTGTCTGTTGTAGGGGAGGAAGGTAAAGGAGATTGTGAGCCGCTCTGAGACTCTTCGGAGTGGAGGGCGGGATATAAATCCAATATCTTCATCCACCTCACAGGGTGTCTGTTGTAGGGGAGGAAGGTAAAGGAGATTGTGAGCCGCTCTGAGACTCTTCGGAGTGGAGGGCGGGATATAAATCCAATATCTTCATCCACCTCACAGGGTGTCTGTTGTAGGGGAGCAAGGTAAAGGAGATTGTGAGCCGCTCTGAGACTCTGTCCTTGAAAGGGCAGCTGCTGGGAGAGTCTTCTCAGCCCCACCCACTTCACAGGGTGTTTGAAGGTAAGGGGGAGGAAGGTGGGGGAGGAAGGTAGAGGAGATTGTGAGCCGCTCTGAGACTCTGATATTTGGAGTGGAGAGTGGAATATAAATCCAATGTCGTCTTCTTCTTCTTCCTATCAGGCCCTCAAGCAACTGGCTCTTGTCTGCTTCCCTCTCTCTTGCTTCCTTCTGCATCCCAGCTTGCTTTACAGAGGCTTGTTCTATCACACAGGAGCCACAAAGCAAAACCTCGATTTTCTCAATTCGTTGAGGCTCCTCCCCCTCCTAATCCCCTGGGGAAGGAAGGAGAGAGCCAGAGCTTCCTTTGGCAAGTTCCCTGGATCCCAGGGGAGAAAGACAAAGAAGGCACCTTTAAGACCAACAAGTGCTAATGTTGTAAGCATGTGTTAAGGTTTTCTTTAAAAAAAAAATAAATTTATTTATTTATTATTTATTTATTTATGATTTGTGATTTATATCCCGCCCTTCCCACAAAAGTGGCTCAAAAAATTGTGTTTGTCTATGTCCTTTAAAAATAATAATTAATAATATTAATATTTAATTTGTATCCCGCCCTCCCATAGGGCAGCTCACATAGTAAAGCATAATATACAACATTTCAACAGTTAAAACAAAGTGTTTACAAAACATATGACGAAGCATATATACATGTTATTATCGTACATTAAAACCATTTAATTAAAACTATCAGATTAGTTTGGTGAGAAAAATCTCGATGTTACCCATCTTACAGTGGTATTAAAATTTTTTTATATATCTGCCACCTAATCTTAAATAGGTCCACCCATGGCCCAGCCCAACAAGGTCTTATTTATGTCAGATTCGGCACTCATAACAAATGAGTTTGACACCCCTGTTCTGGTCCATCAGAGTCAGTATCGTCTTCTCAGACTGGTAGCAGCTCTCCAGGGTCTCAGGCAGAGGTCTCTCACATCACCTCCTACCTGGTCCTTTTAACTGGAGATGCTGGGGATTGAACCTGGGACCTTCTGTGTGCCAAGAACTGAACCACAGTCCCTCTGACCCCTTCCTCAATTGTCTGATTGTTATCCTACATCTGTATGACAAGTCAGTGGATGAGTCATTTGAGGGATGCACCAAAGAAAGGAAAGGAAAGGTCCCTTTTGCAAGCACCAGTTGTTTCCGATTCTGGGGTGATGTTGCTTTCACAACATTTTCACGGCAGACGTTTTACGGGGTGGTTTGCCGTTGCCTTCCCCAGTCATCTACGCTTTCACCAAAGAAAAACTAGATGCAATTGTTTATTGCCACACAGAGAGCCAGAGCAAACACTTCCAGATATTGGTTTCTTATTACATAAGCAAAACTCAAGTCTCATCAAGAAGGGCTATGCAACCTCTGTATTTTAATTTTTAAAAATAATATATTGGAATCATGACTATAATGCAATGCAATATATTGGAATAGATTTCTCTGACATAACACCTCTAAAGAGAGCCATTTTGCTTTAGTGGTTAAGTGTGCGGACTCGTATCTGGGAAAACTGGGTTCAATTCCCCACTCCTCCACTTGCAGATGCTGGAATGGCCTTGGGTCAGTCATAGCTATCACAGGAGTTGTCCTTGAGTCTCTCAGCCCCGCCCACCTCACAGGGTGTCTATCGTGGAGAAAGAAGATAAAGGAGATTGTAAACGGTTCTGAGTCTCTGATTCAGAGAGAATGGCGGGGTATAAATCTGCAATTCTTCTTCTTCTCAAAGTATTTTCTTAGCTTCCGTTAATGCTAATGTTACTCCCTGTGGTTCCTCTTTTCTAGCAGGGATCCTCTGTAAACTTTGTTTAAGGCAGCTTCTCTAAATTACAACAAACTCTATGAGGGAGAAATGCTACTCCATCAGCTTGGATTCCATTAGTTGTCCAAAGGCCAAACGTGTAGAAGATAGAATTGTTCATACAAGCATATTAGCGATACGTTGAAAAGCAGAGGATAAAGACTCGCTGCGTTTTATCAGAATCTTGCAGGAATGACATCCATTTGACGTCATTGTTTTTGACAAGTTGTCACATCTCAATCTACATTAATAGAATTATCTGACATATCGGACCCTCAACCTTGATCTGTCATGTTTGGACGACGACAGAACACACATCAGTTTCCATTTTCTGATCTGAAATTTATTATATGAGATCACACGCCTAAGTTGGTCGCATAGAAGTGATAATGCTTCTATTCTGATATGTGGTCATCAAGGCCTTTGGAAAGAAAACAAGGACCACAGTTCAGAGCGCATTAGTCATGTTTACATCAGATTTTCTCGGCTTTTTGCCATAAGTCACAGCTGACTTATAGTGACCTTGTAAGGTTTTTAAGTCCAGAGATGTTCAGAGGCGTTTTAAAGGTGCCTGGCTTTGTATAGCAACTCTGAACTTCCATGGTGGTCTCCCATCCAAGTATGGGCAACACTGCTTAGCTCTAGAAGATCTGGTTGGCCACTTTATGTGACAGGATGTGGACCAGATGGACCACTGGTCTGATCCAGCTGAGCTCTTCTGATGTTCTTATGAAGGCCTCTCTGCCCTGTTGTTGGCCCTCCAGAAGAAATGGCTGGCCACTGTGTGAGCCTGCCTAGGCGGGGAGGGCGGGATACAAATAAAATTTAATAATAATAATAATAATAATAATAAAGATGCTTGACTAGATGGACCGCTGATCTGTTCCAGCTGGGGTCTTCTGATGTTCTTATGAATTCCACCCCTCTGTGTCATTTCAACATTTGTTGGAAGAAGATACAATGTGCCGATTTACAATGCTCTTTTCGTCTTCTTGTGGACCTAGAAAATCATTGGCAGACTCCTCTAGAAAAGCCATGGGTTTCTTCTGCAAGGTGATCAAGATTAGCCAAAAAGGGCAACTCATAAGAGCAATATTTTCCTAAAGTCATAACATCTCTAGAAGTAACTTTGCGGCGGTAACTGAGTGATGAAAGGCTCCAGTGATCTTTCCAACCCAAGCACTACACATTCTGGAAACCTTTAAAAAAAAAAAAAATCTGGCTTTCTCCAAGGATAACAGCCATGAGATCCACTGACATCTTGCAGGTCTGAGATGTCAGAATGAAGGAAGAACAGAAAAGAGGCAGGGAGGAGAACTTGTGTTTATTCTAGAGCTACCAATCACAAAATAGCACCTGGAGTTCTCCAGGAACTGCTCTCCAGACTACAGAGATCAGTTCCTCTGGAGGAAAGGACAACTTCAGAGAGTGGATTCCATCAGGAATGAACAGTACATTCTTCCGCATCCTGTACTAAAAGCGTTTCGGATTCTGTGTGGTCTTTCATTCAAAAGCAGCCTGGAAAGAGGTTCACTATTTCTTGGACAGCACGAGCCATTCTTCAGATGTTCTTGTAGCAGGATATGTTTTTCCCTCCTGAAGATTAATATCCCTTCCGATATTTCTCTCCTGTAGTCTAAGATCTTCTGAGGAGACCCTGCTCTGTTATCCCTTTTCTTCAGGGGGCTTCAGAGAGGTAACTGAGGGCCAACCTAAGCCTCTTATTTACCTTCCCTGGACAGTGAACTACCTGTCCCCAGTGTGAGGACAAAATGGGGGAGGAATTAAGCATGCTGTCCGCAGCTCCCTCAAGAAGGAACCGGGGAAAATGTATCAATAGTGTGAGGTATGTAGGTTTGTGTAATTTTAAGTAAGTCCTCAAGAACTGTGTTCTGTTTTCCACTTAAAGCTCAGGGCTTTTTTTGTAGCAGGAACTCCTTTGATTATTAGGTCACACACCCCTTGATGTAGCCAATCCTCCTGCAGCTTACAGTAGGCCCTGTACTAAGAGCCCTGCAAGCTCTTGGAGAATTGGCTACGTCAGGAGTGTGTGGCCCAATATGCAAAGAAATTCCTGCTACAAAAAAAAAAAAAAGCCTTGTCAAGGTCTGTCTTTTGCTGCTACTCAATAGGTCAGCATGTGTGTGTGTGTATGTGTGTGTTGGGGAGCGGGATAGTGAAAAAATCACTGTTGCATTGATGGTGTGATGTCATTTCTGGGGTGAACCTGGAGGTGACATCACATGACTCTTCTTTCACAGTAAAAATCCGAATGTAAAACACATTATTTAGTACCGTGTGAATTCACCAAGGGTAGACACCAAGGGTTGTGGGGAAGGGAAGGGAAGGGAAAGGAAAGGAGATGATAAGCCACTCTGAGTGAATGGCAGGGGATAAATCCAATCTCTTATCTTCTTTTTCTATTTGTCACAATGAAAAATGGAAACCTTTTGAGGAACTTACCAATTTTTTTTTATTTTTCTTTGCTCATTTTGAATGCCCAGTAAGTACATCTTTCGTTCAAGACTTAAGAACATAAGAACATAAGAGAAGCCATGTTAGATCAGGCCAATGGCCCATCCAGTCCAACACTCTGTGTCACACTGTGGCTAATAGCCACTGATGGACCTCTGTTCCATATTTTTATCTTGAAGGTGGCTATGCTTGTGGCCACCACTACCTCCTGTGGCAGTGAATTTACAAGTTTACAAGATAATGCATGGGATGGAGAAAGTAGAGAAAGAAGTACTTTTCTCCCTTTCTCACAATACAAGAACTCGTGGGCATTCGATGAAATTGCTGAGCAGACAGGTTAAAACGGATAAAAGGAAGTACTTCTTCACCCAAAGGGTGATTAACATGTGGAATTCACTGCCACAGGAGGTGGTGGCGTCCACAAGCATAGCCACCTTCAAGAAGGGGTTAGATAAAAATATGGAGCAGAGGTCCATCAGTGGCTATTAGCCACAGTATGTGTGTGTGTGTATATATATATATATATATATTTGGCCGCTGTGTGACACAGAATGTTGGACTGGATGGGCCATTGGCCTGATCTAACATGGCTTCTCTTATGTTCTCTTATGAATTCCACATGTTAATCACCCTTTGGGTGAAGAAGTACTTCCTTTTATCCGTTTTAACCTGTCTGCTCAGCAATCTCATCGAATGCCCTTCTCACTGTTGAATTGGAGGGAGGTGGAGAACCAAAGCCATAGTTCACCTAGGCCACCAAAAAAACCAAAAAACCCTCGGGCCGGCCCTAGCGACAGAGCAGGCCTCTAATTTTACCCTTGCTCACCTCACCTCAAGATATGAAAAACAGAGAGGTGGCATCTTGTCTGAACAATGCTGCAAGGAGACGTGACATCACTCACAACAGGTTCTATTAGCAGCCATCTGCTGACTGGCAAGAACCATCTGATCAGTTCTGACAGCTGCTACAAAATGGCCGCCTGTGGTATCGGTGGCTCCTGTCAGTTTTTTTTTTTTAAATCCAGGTTGAAACTTTCTGTTCAGGTGTGCTGTTGAGCTGAAACTTGGTGTCTTAATGTCAGATATCATAACGTTCAATCCAAAGGGAGGGGAGAGAGAGGAACAGATGTTACGCACCTTCACATCAATTAGAGCATTAGTTATTGCTCATAATTTTAAAAAAGGCCATTCAGATGCTCCTATTCTTAAAGAACGTGCCCTCGTTCTGAATTTGCGAATGTCCCTTCTTTGTTTTGATATCAGTGAAAGGGGAGGAGGGGAAGAAAAAGAAAAGAAGCATGGAAATTCAAAACACCGCTGGCGATATTAGGTGCCTTCCATGAGCTTGATTAGCGCAGTCAAAACGCCTATAAATATGGAGCTAAAATATCAACAATAAAAGTAATCGAAAAGCACATTGTACAATAGAGCTTAATTGGAAGGCTTATGACTCGGCTGGCATTTCGACTCAAGGAGATGACGCCTTTCTCGGAAAGATAATGGAACAGTTGAATAAATAGAGGGGAGTTTATTGTAACACGACTCCAGATGATTAAAAGCCGGCGCTTATTAGAGGCATCAAAATGTATTACCCAAATCATTTTGGGGACACATAATTTCCCAATTATTTATGCATCACAGTAATTAATGAGAGGAAAGGGCGGACACGACGATTCACGGCGTAATACATATGGCTGTTACCTGGGGAGGAAAAAATTACTGAGCTGCCGATTATTTTTGCTTTAATGTTTTAGTAATTAGGACCTACACCCTTCCTTTAAATTTTCTTTCACTCCATTTTCTAAAAGCTCCATTTGGTAACAATGAAACTGCTTTTCTTCTCAAGTGCCTCAATTAAGTCTTATGCTAAAAAGGCCATACCGTTTTTGTTTTTTTAATGAAAAAAATATTTTGCAGACAACAGCATCAAACTTTGCTCCGCGAGTTCTTCGAACGAATAGAGCCCTAAACTGAAGCTTACTCAGCTTCTGCATAAATCTGGTGTGTATACTCCTCTAAGCAGTGAAGGAATATAGACAGACCTACAGTGGGTGGAAATTCAGATGTCTTTCTTGCCCTCAAAATAGGCCTCCCTCAGTGGCTTCCCATAGCCCTCCTGCTGGCAAGCTCAGAGTGGCGACGGAAAAACAAAACAGTGACCTTACCAATGTTTCCACATCACTTCTGGATTGGACAAAGGGTAGCTCTAGGAACTGCTGGACACCCTGTGGCTCTATATTACCCGTTGTCCTGGGTTGTACCTGGAAGTAATGTTGTGATGTTGGTGATGTCACCAATGTTTCATCCCCTCTCCTTGTCCCATTCCCAGCCCTTTGGCCGGTCGTCACACATAAAATTATTCAGTCACAAAGGCTATACGGACCATCTAGCTCAACCCCTTGTTCAATGTAGAATCAGCCTGAGCACCCCTGACATGATGCTCTTCTCCATTGCAGGAGACTGCCCAGTCCTCTTCACCTTCCTCTCCCCACAACAGACACCCTGTGAGGTAGGTGGGGCTAAGGGAGCTCACCAACAGGGCCAGCCCTGTCGCTAGGCAAACTAGGTGATTGCCTAGGGTGCTGGTCTTCTGGGGGTGCTGAATTGGGATATTATCAGTTGGGGGAAGGGTGCCTGAAGTTAGCCTTGCTGAAGGTGCCAGACAGTCTAGGGCTTTCCCCTGCTCGCCAAGAAGTGCTCTTAAGCAGAACAGCTCTGAGAGAGTTATGACTGACCCAAGGTCTTTCCAGCAGGTGCATGTGGAGAAGTAGGGAATCAAACCCGGTTCTCCCAGATAAGAGCCCGCACACTTAACCGCTACACCAAACTGGCAATGGTACAGGAGGAGACGTCACCTTTCTTCTTAGTTCCAGGACACTGATTCATACCTACTGTGAAAACTGCATTTGAGCGTGGAGTCACCAAGCCAAGCCAGGCAGTCTTAAAGCAGAGTTGTTCATGCCTGTGAGAGAGAACATGCAGCTAAGGAATTCAGCAGGACAAGATTTTGTGGCATCTACATAGAGGGTTTTTTTCTAGCAGGAACTCATTTGCATATTAGGCCACATACCCCTGGTGTAGCCAATCCCCTTCTTCTTACAGGACCTACTGTAAGCTCTTGGAGGATTGGCTACATCAGGCGTGTATGGCCTAATATGAAAAGGAATTCCTGCAACAACAAAAAAACCTGTCTACATGTATTCTGCTCTGAGGAAGCCTATTGAAACAGGTGTTTGAGCTAGCCTGTCTGCAGAATTGTGACTTCTTATGCTACCGGAATGCAAGTGTATTACCCTTTAATTAAAGAGGACTGGGTAGTCTCCTGCAATGGAGAAGAGCTGGGATGGTATTTCCAGTTGTAAATACGGCACAACTTCAGTCCACCTGGACCCTGTTATGACTCCCTCCCCCCTAAATAAGAACTCATGGAAGTCCAGAATCTTCAATACAAGTTGACTCCTCGTTCTTCGACGTCAGGAGCTGAGGTAGCAGTTAACAAACAGGATGTTTGGAAGCTGTGAGTCTTACACTTCTCAGGTACACAAAAATAAACGTAAATTTTGGGAACCACCACTTGAACTTGGGCTCTCTTTTTTTGCCATCAAGTCACAGCCGACCCTGTAATGTTTCCAAGGCAAGAGATGTTCAGAGGTGGCTTGCCATTGCTCACTTCCATGTCGTGACACTGGTATTCCTTGGTGGTCTCCCATCCAGGGCTCTTTTTTCTAGCAAAAGCTCCTCTGCATATTAGGCCACGCCCTCCCTGCAGCCAATCCTCCTGGAGCTTACAGTAGGTCTTGTACTAAAAGCCCTCTAAGCTCTTGGAGGATTGGCTACATCAGGGGGCCGTGGTCTAATATGCAGAGGAGCTCCTGCTAGAAAAAAAAAAAAAAGCCCTGCAAGTCCCATCCAAATACTAGCCAGGGCTGATCTGCCTAACTTCTGAGATCTGAAGAGATTGGGCTAGCCTGGGCTTATCCAGGTCAGGGCAAACGTGGTCTTAACCCTCATAATTTCCCCACCACCTGTAACCTTTTAGGCATCTGCCAGTTTGACAGTATCCATCGCTTTAAGGCTTCTTGGTACTGTTGGCAGGATTATGTAACTCTTGCTATACAGGTGATAAAGTGAAAGCATGTGAGTAGCATGTGCAACCCATTAGCCAACCAGTAATGTGATTGGCTGGTGGGAATATAACAGAAGTAGCCACAATGCTACCTACTGTGGAGAGAATGGACAGAGAGGAGTGGCATGCTGCTGGATGGACTGATATTGATGGACTGTGTAACTGACTATTCTTTTGGACTGTGTGTACCTGTACTGTTGAACTGGCTGGACTGACTGTAAGTGGACTGACCTCTGGACTGTAACTTGACTTTGCTATTGCCTAAACCCTAATACAACTCTGTTAAGTGGCTGTCTGTGAGTGTGTATTCATTAGAACATCAGCTGAGGCTGGGCTGACCAGAGTGGCCCTGAGGGACGTTTCCACTACACTCTGTCACAGTTCTCCTCGGGGATCTGGGAACGTGTCTCCTAGGAAACCAGCTGGGTTGGGTGTGTCTTGGTCTTATGTTCTTGAACAATGGTCTGCTAAGGAACGTTTCCGTGATTTTGCACGCTGATCCGCTGCCCGGTTTCTATACATTTAGGACTGCTTACCAACCCATCCTACTGTCTGGTGAAGTGTGCTTCGAGCACACGAAAGCTTCGCATTCTGAATAAAACTTCGTTGGGCTTCAACGTGCTACTGGGCTCTGCTTTGCTCTACCGCTTCAGACCAACACGGCTGCCCGCCTGGATCTAACGACAGCTAATGTTCTTTGAAAAAAGAGAGAGAATAAACTCCTCTTTGGGGTATACCCACCAGAAGAGCCAGTTTGGTCTAGTGGTTAAGTGTGCGGACTCTTATCTGGGAGAACCGGGTTTGATTCCCCACTTGCACCTTCTGGAATGGCCTTGGGTCAGCCATAGCTCTCTTATCTGGGAGAACCAGGTTTGATTCCCCACTCCTCCACTTGCACCTTCTGGAATGGCCTGGGGTCAGCCAGAGCTCTCTTATCTGGGAGAACCGGGTTTGATTCCCCCCTCCTCCACTTGCAGCTGCTGGAATGGCCTTGGGTCAGCCTGAGCTCTCTTATCTGGGAGAACCGGGCATGATTCCCCACTCCTCCACTTGCAGCTGCTGGAATGGCCTTGGGTCAGCCATGGCTCTCTTATCTGGGAGAACCGGGTTTGATTCCCCACTCCTCCACTTGCAGCTGCTGGAATGGCCTTGGGTCAGCCTGAGCTCTCTTATCTGGGAGAACCGGGCATGATTCCCCACTCCTCCACTTGCAGCTGCTGGAATGGCCTTGGGTCAGCCATGGCTCTCTTATCTGGGAGAACCGGGTTTGATTCCCCACTCCTCCACTTGCAGCTGCTGGAATGGCCTTGGGTCAGCCATAGCTCTCTTATCTGGGAGAACCGGGCTTGATTCCCCACTCCTCCACTTGCAGCTGCTGGAATGGCCTTGGGTCAGCTATAGCTCTCTTATCTGGGAGAACCGGGTTTGATTCCCCACTCCTCCACTTGCAGCTGCTGGAATGGCCTTGGGTCAGCCTGAGCTCTCTTATCTGGGAGAACCGGGCATGATTCCCCACTCCTCCACTTGCACCTGCTGGAATGGCCTTGGGTCAGCTATAGCTCTCTTATCTGGGAGAACCGGGCTTGATTCCCCACTCCTCCACTTGCACCTGCTGGAATGGCCTTGGGTCACCATAGCTCTCTTATCTGGGAGAACCGGGTTTGATTCCCCACTTGCACCTGCTGGAATGGCCTTGGGTCAGCCATAGCTCTCTTATCTGGGAGAACTGGGTTTGATTCCCCCACTCCTCCACTCGCACCTGCTGGAATGGCCTTGGGTCAGCCATAGCTCTCTTATCTGGGAGAACCGGGCTTGATTCCCCACTCCTCCACTTGCACCTGCTGGAATGGCCTTGGGTCACCATAGCTCTCTTATCTGGGAGAACCGGGTTTGATTCCCCACTTGCACCTGCTGGAATGGCCTTGGGTCAGCCATAGCTCTCTTATCTGGGAGAACTGGGTTTGATTCCCCCACTCCTCCACTCGCACCTGCTGGAATGGCCTTGGGTCAGCCATAGCTCTCTTATCTGGGAGAACCGGGTTTGATTCCCCCACTCCTCCACTCGCACCTGCTGG
This sequence comes from Heteronotia binoei, assembly GCF_032191835.1. Classification (NCBI taxonomy): domain Eukaryota; kingdom Metazoa; phylum Chordata; class Lepidosauria; order Squamata; family Gekkonidae; genus Heteronotia; species Heteronotia binoei. Next base: position 5,207,534 of record NC_083223.1, read on the forward strand.
AATGGCCTTGGGTCAGCCTGAGCTCTCTTATCTGGGAGAACCGGGTTTGATTCCCCCACTCCTCCACTTGCACCTGCTGGAATGGCCTTGGGTCAGCCATAGCTCTCTTATCTGGGAGAACCGGGTTTGATTCCCCCACTCCTCCACTCGCACCTGCTGGAATGGCCTTGGGTCAGCCTGAGCTCTCTTATCTGGGAGAACCGGGTTTGATTCCCCCACTCCTCCACTTGCACCTGCTGGAATGGCCTTGGGTCAGCCATAGCTCTCTTATCTGGGAGAACCGGGTTTGATTCCCCCACTCCTCCACTCGCACCTGCTGGAATGGCCTTGGGTCAGCCTGAGCTCTCTTATCTGGGAGAACCGGGTTTGATTCCCCACTTGCACCTGCTGGAATGGCCTTGGGTCAGCCATAGCTCTCTTATCTGGGAGAACCGGGTTTGATTCCCCCACTCCTCCACTCGCACCTGCTGGAATGGCCTTAGGTCAGCCATAGCTCTCTTATCTGGGAGAACCGGGTTTGATTCCCCACTCCTCCACTTGCAGCTGCTGGAATGGCCTTGAGTCAGCCACAGCTCTCTTATCTGGGAGAACCAGGTTTGATTCCCCACTCCTCCACTTGCACCTGCTGGAATGGCCTTGGGTCAGCTATAGCTCTCTTATCTGGGAGAACCGGGTTTGATTCCCCACTCCTCCACTTGCAGCTGCTGGAATGGCCTTGGGTCAGCCTGAGCTCTCTTATCTGGGAGAACCGGGCATGATTCCCCACTCCTCCACTTGCAGCTGCTGGAATGGCCTTGGGTCAGCCATGGCTCTCTTATCTGGGAGAACCGGGTTTGATTCCCCACTCCTCCACTTGCAGCTGCTGGAATGGCCTTGGGTCAGCCATAGCTCTCTTATCTGGGAGAACCGGGCTTGATTCCCCACTCCTCCACTTGCACCTGCTGGAATGGCCTTGGGTCACCATAGCTCTCTTATCTGGGAGAACCGGGTTTGATTCCCCACTTGCACCTGCTGGAATGGCCTTGGGTCAGCCATAGCTCTCTTATCTGGGAGAACTGGGTTTGATTCCCCCACTCCTCCACTCGCACCTGCTGGAATGGCCTTGGGTCAGCCATAGCTCTCTTATCTGGGAGAACCGGGTTTGATTCCCCCACTCCTCCACTCGCACCTGCTGGAATGGCCTTGGGTCAGCCTGAGCTCTCTTATCTGGGAGAACCGGGTTTGATTCCCCCACTCCTCCACTTGCACCTGCTGGAATGGCCTTGGGTCAGCCATAGCTCTCTTATCTGGGAGAACCGGGTTTGATTCCCCCACTCCTCCACTCGCACCTGCTGGAATGGCCTTGGGTCAGCCTGAGCTCTCTTATCTGGGAGAACCGGGTTTGATTCCCCCACTCCTCCACTTGCACCTGCTGGAATGGCCTTGGGTCAGCCATAGCTCTCTTATCTGGGAGAACCGGGTTTGATTCCCCCACTCCTCCACTCGCACCTGCTGGAATGGCCTTGGGTCAGCCTGAGCTCTCTTATCTGGGAGAACCGGGTTTGATTCCCCACTTGCACCTGCTGGAATGGCCTTGGGTCAGCCATAGCTCTCTTATCTGGGAGAACCGGGTTTGATTCCCCCACTCCTCCACTCGCACCTGCTGGAATGGCCTTAGGTCAGCCATAGCTCTCTTATCTGGGAGAACCGGGTTTGATTCCCCACTCCTCCACTTGCAGCTGCTGGAATGGCCTTGAGTCAGCCACAGCTCTCTTATCTGGGAGAACCAGGTTTGATTCCCCACTCCTCCACTTGCAGCTGCTGGAATGGCCTTGGGTCAGCTATAGCTCTCTTATCTGGGAGAACCGGGTTTGATTCCCCACTCCTCCACTTGCACCTGCTGGAATGGCCTTGGGTCAGCCATAGCTCTGGCAGAGGTTGTCCTTGAAAGGGCAGCTGCTGTGAGAGCCCTCTCCAGCCCCACCCACCTCACAGGGTGTCTGTTGTGGGGGAGGAAGGTAAAGGAGATGGTGAGCCGCTCTGAGACTCTTCAGAGTGGAGGGCGGGATATAAATCCAATATCTTCATCTACCTGACAGGGTGCCTGTTGTGGGGGAGGAAGGTAAAGGAGATTGTGAGCTGCTCTGAGACTCTTCAGAGTGGAGGGCGGGATATAAATCCAATATCTTCATCTACCTCACAGGGTGTCTGTTGTGGGGGAGGAAGGTAAAGGAGGTTGTGAGCCGCTCTGAGACTCTTCGGAGTGGAGGGAGGGATATAAATCCAATATCTTCTTCTACCTCACAGGGTGTCTGTTGTGGGGGAGGAAGGTAAAGGAGATTGTGAGCTGCTCTGAGACTCTTCGGAGTGGAGGGCGGGATATAAATCCAATATCTTCTTCTACCTCACAGGGTGTCTGTTGTGAGGGAGGAAGGTAAAGGAGATTGTGAGCCGCTCTGAGACTCTTCGGAGTGGAGGGCGGGATATAAATCCAATATCTTCTTCATCTTCTACCCACCCAGCCACTGCCAGTCTGAGAAGACAATACTGACTTTGATGGACCAAGGGTCTGATTCAGTATAAGGCAGCTTCATATGTTCATATGTTCACCAGCCTTTCGCCAGCTCAGACTGGGTGCTATTTGGAGAGACTTTCTTTTTAAAAAATTAAAATGAATGAGCTTAGAAGGCTAGAATTTCCCACGAAGGTTTCCCCCCCCCCTCCTCCTTAATTTCTGTAGCACATTTGAGCAGATTATACGGTGGGATATGAATCAATAAGGCTCCCAGCTATACAAAGCCGTCGGGCGTGTGAATCTGCGTCGAGATGTTTGTTTGTTTTTTTGTTTATCCCGAGCAGAGTTTTTTTTTTAAAAAAAACCTGAATAGGTTTTTATTTCTGCCAAAAAATAAGAACATATTCTCCTCCCCAAATCCCTGCTGCGCTCCAAATGTACTGTATACAGAGCACTGTTTTTATTGCAAATATTCATGAGGAAACATTGTTGATTTTAATGATGGAAGATTTTAAAAGAGGCTTCTCCCATCCTTTGCTTATTGCCTTGTGGGAAAAACAACAACAGAAGCACAGTAAAGCGAAACCAACTTAGACAATGCTTTCAGAATGTTGACGGTTAACCGTGCTAGTTCAGTGGAATGTCCAAAAGTCAGAAGCAGTTATGCATCTGAACACCAGATGGTGGTGGAAAGGACCATTGAGTAGCAGCCAAATTATGGTGACCCTGTAGGGCAGGGGTGTCAAATGTACGGCTCTGGGGCCAAATCAGGCCCACGGAGGGCTTCTATCAGGCCCACAAGCAAGTCTGCTTCCTTCTCCCTCTCTTGTTTTCTTCTGCGTAACAGCTTGCTTTGTCACGCTGGCTCAGTTGCACAAGAGCTGCAAAGCCTTCACATGTTCTTGACCAGCGCATGAAGCATTGTATGTACAAAAACTTGCGATGCCCAGCCATTTCATGTTTTCTTCTGGGTCTTAGGCTGAAAGTACTGACCATTTATTTGTTTATTTAATTTATGTTTATATCCCACCCTCCCTGCGAACAGGTTCAGGGCGGGTAGCAGCATATTAACATCATAAAATACAATGACCTATTATAAAACAATATTAGTATAAAACATTAAGCAATTATTAAAACCACAGTATGTAAAATTAACTTTTTGGTGCTATATCTACTGATATGTAATATATAAGATAAATAGATTGACCAAGATAAAGGTAAAGGTAGTCCCCTGTGTAAGCACCAGTCGTTTTCAACTCTGGGGTGACGTCGCTTTCACAATGTTTTCACAGCAGACTTTTTATGGGGTGGTTTGCCATTGCCTTCCCCAGTCATCTACATTTTCTCCCCAGCAAGCTGGGTACTCATTTTACGGACCTCGGAAGGATGGAAGGCTGAGTCAACCTGAGCTGGCTACCTCAAACTACCTTCCACTGGGATCGAACTCAGGTCGTGAGCAGAGGGCTCCAACTGCAGTACTGCAGCTTTACCACTCTGCACCATGGGGCTTCTGTTAGACCAAGACAGACAGACAGACAGACAGACAGACAGACAGACAGACAGGCAGGCAGGCAGGCAGGCAGGCAGGCAGACAGACAGACAGACAGATAGATGAAGAAGAGTTGGTACCTGGATGAGAGACCACCAAAGAAGACTCTGTAGAGAAGGACAATGGAAATCCATCTCCTTCTCACTTGGGGTTGACCTTCATGGTGACCAGCAGCCCATTTGGCCTTATTAAGGCAGCAGAGCCCTCCCTGCAGTTCTGGCTTTCTCTCCTTCCCAGTGGGAGACCACCTCTCTTTCTCACTTGCATTGCTGGGGTTGACATACATCAATTATCGTACATAATTATGGGGATACAACAAGAATTTTAAAGCTAGGGCTTTTAGGTAATACTTTAGAGCATTAACATAGCCTCTAGAGGGTTTACACTGATTTACATGCATCCCCAAAGCCATTCTTTATACTAACCCTGAAAAGTTGGTCATTATTATTGCTATTACCCTATGAGTTGGGGTGCCATTCATTGGCAGATGGACAGTGGGGAGAGGGAGTGAGTGTGTATGGGGGGAAACTGCACCACACTAGAATCATAGAGTTGGAATGGGCCATACAGGCCACCTAGTTTAACCCCCTGCTCCATGCAGGATCAGCCTAAAGCATCTCCGACAAATAATCACCCAGCCGCATTTTGAAGACTGCCAAAGAAGGGGAGCTCGCCACCTTCCTGGGCGGTTGGTTCCACCTCTGAACTACTCTGACCTTTAAAATTTTCCCCTAATATCCAGCCGGTACTTTTCTGCTTGTAATTTGAGCCCATCGCTTCCGGTCCTGTCCTTGGCTGCCAAATGGAACAGCTCCTTGCCCTCCTCTAAATGACAGCCTTTCAAAAATTTAAAGAGAGCAATCATGTCCCCCCTCTTCTCCAGACTGTACATTCCCAAGGCCCTCAGCCCTTCCTCATAGGGTTCTTCTTCAAGATCTTTTGAAAAGTAGCACCACACCACACTCAGCAGCCTTCTGTGGTTGCCCCCACGACATTGACAATAGCAGCGACCCTCCATTCGACTGGTGGGCTACCCCCAAGCCTTGGGCAGATAAGTTCAGAGATTCAGAAGGAGGAATGACAAGAGTGAAAGAGAGCTTCTACCCAAGGGAGAAAAAAAAGGAGAGAGAGCTCATATTTGATTCTGAGCATTTGCTGCCCCTTTGTAGCAGAATAAGTTAGAATAAAAACACGGTGGATAATTATTTTAACCAGACTTGTGAATCTTTCGTTCTACCAGAAGCATGGTCAGAAAGGTGGGATGGAGGCTGGAAGCAGATTCCACCCCAACTTTCAATTCATCCATGGAACCAGTTGTTTAGTCTTCTGTCCCCCAAATCGTTTCAGAGTTGCCTGCTCGGAGTTGGGAAATAGATGGAGATTTGTGGGTTGGAGCCTGGGCAGGGTGGGGTTTGGGTGGAGAGGGACCTCAACTGGGTATATTGCCATACAGTCCACTTTCCAAAGCAGTCATTTTCTCCAGGGGAACTAATCTCTGTCATTTGGAGACTGGTTGTAATTTCAGGAGATCTCCTACCACCATTTCAAAGTTGGTGAACCCTACCATTTCTACTATTCAGAGACAAAGCAGGGAATGATTTTTGTCCCAATATGTATCGATTAATTAATAGCCTGGATATTTTATGTATTTATTTAGCTTATTTGCAGCCACATTGCAGTAGTCAAGTCTGGAGATAACCATGACATGTAACCATGTGGCCAAATGGGATGCGTCAAGTATGGGACTGATGTGAGAGAAGAGGAGAGGAGGAGAAGGAGAATTTATACCCCACCCATCACTTGGAGTTTCACAGAGGTTTATAATCTCATTTCCCTCCCCACAACAGATACCCTGTGCAATGGGTGGGGGGCTGAGAGCGCTCTGCAAGAACTGTTTTTGAGAGAACAGCTCTAAGAACATTATGACTGACCCAAGGTCACTCCAGCAGGTGCATGTGGAGGAGTGTGCAATCAAACCTGGTTCTCCCAGATTAGAGTTGGTGTACCAAACTGGCTCTCAGAAGTGGATCGGTTGCTTTTTTCACATCTCTGTTGGCTTGCTTCTCCAATAGTAATACCGGATCGGGTATAACCCCTAGGCCAGGGGTAGCCAGCATTAACTCTCCAGATGTTTTTTGCCTACAGCTCCCATCAGCCACAGCCATTGGCCATGCTGGCTGGGGCTGATGGGAGTTGTAGGCAAAAAAACATCTGGAGAGCTACCGTTGGCCACCCCTGCCCTAGGCTATCAACTGGACCACGGGGTGTCAGCCAATGTTCCCTCTAATTATTATTTCCCTACTGAGAGGAGCAGTTCACTTCCTGATCAGAATATAACTGCTATAATCTTCAAATGGGCAGTGCAAGAACCTGTGTGGCTCCTGGTTGCTGCTGTGCAGGGCTTCCTGGGCTAATGAGGGGCTGCTCAGATGTTAAGGTGGGGCTGCTATTGTAAATGGGGAGAATCATGTCCTCCAAGACCTCAGCCTTCCTGACCGGCATCATCTCCCTCTTGTCTGGATTCTGTTTCCACTTGTTCTCCCTTAGGCAGCTAACCCCTGCGGTAAGACATCCGTTCAGTAGCTGATCAACAAAACTGAATCGAGAAATGAAAGTTGCATCCCAGCTTCCATTTCCCAACTGTGTCCCGGTGCTTTGAACAACAGACTGGGTTCTAGGTGAGCTTTAGAGGTTGGCCATGTTGGTCCGCAGTGGAAGAGCTAGTTCCACCATCGAGACCATTGTGTGTTGGTTGTTTTGACTGCTGGTTTGTTATGTCTGTTAGTTGACCTTGAAGCATACTTCATTGCCCTCCGGCAGGGCTTTTTTTTTGTGGTAGTAACTCCTTTGCATATTAGGCCACACACCCCTGATGTAGCCAATCCTCCAAGAGAAGAAGAAGATGAAGAAGAAGATATTAGATTTATATCCTGCCCTCCACTCATAAGAGTCTCAGAGCGGCTCACGGTCTCCTTTACCTTCCTCCCCCACAACAGACACCCTGTGAGGTGGGTGAGGCTGGAGAGGGCTCTCACAGCAGCTGCCTTTTCAAGGACAACCTCTGCCAGAGCTATGGCTGACCCAAGGCCATTCCAGCAGGTGCAAGTGGAGGAGTGGGGAATCAAACCCGGTTCTCCCAGATAAGAGTCCTCACACTTAACCACTACATCAAACTGGCTTGCAGGGCTCTTAGTACAGGGCCTACCATAAGCTCCAGGAGGACTGGCTACATCAGGAGTGTGTGGCCTAATATGCAAAGGAGTTCCTGCTACAAAAAAAGCCCTGCCTTCCAGGATCCTGATACCTACATTCCGATTGGCCATTCTTTTAGAACTGGCCAATTGGGACTTGAGGCGCTTCTTTCAGGGAATGCAAATGAAGGATCCTGGAGAGACCAATATGGAATGCAAATGAAGGATCCTGGAGAGCCCACATAAGGGGGCGTGTTTAACTCAGGCCAAATGTACATAAGGAGTGATGTTGCCTGTTTGTGTTCAGTTCTGCTCTTGTTCAATAAACGTTCTTGCTTACCTCAAGCTGGCTGAACTCACTGTATAAGAGAGACCAACAAGATTTTGGGGTGATAAGCTTTGGAGAGTTTAAAGCTGCCTTCATCGGATATCCTTCATTGGATATCTGATGGACTCTTGAAAGCTTATGCCCCAATAATATTGTTGGTCTCAAAGCTGCAGCTGAACTCACATCTGGATTCTAGGGGAACTGGATAGAACATTCCCTTCATCAGATCTGAAGAGCCTACCCTGAAAATTTTGTTGGCGTCTCAGGTGCTCCGGGACTTGACTTTGACTGCAGGTCAAGATGGCTATTGGCAGGGCTCTTTTTCTAGCAGGAGCTCCTCTGCATATTAGGCCACACCTCCCTAATGTAGCCAATCCTCCATGAGCTTAGAGGACTCTTAATACAGGGCCTACTGTAAGCTCCAGGAGGATTGGCTACATCAGGGGGGGCGTGGTCTAATATGCAGAGGAGCTCCTGCTAGAAAAAGAGCCCTGGGGAAACTGTAATGTCGTGGACTTTTAAATCGTGCTACGTTTCCTGTCTAAGTTCTGTTTCCTCCGCTTCTTTCTCTGCTTTTAAAAAAAGGAATCTCTGGCGGTCTCCTAAATTTAAGATTAAGCAAAAGGCGAGGATTCGCATGGAAGGGAATAAATATGCTGACTGATCCTTTCTGTCTCAGAAGACAACCCCGGGGGCCATGCGGACAAGTGTCGGAGAAATCTGCTGATGTTCATCCTACAAGCACTGCTCACGGAGCTCAGTCGTTTATTTGGGATGCTCAGTCCTCCTCAGATGAAAACATCCAAGCCACCCAATCCCGGACATCCAAGGCCTCCAAATACACAAACTGAATGAAGAAGAAGAGGAGGAGGAGGAGGTGGTTTTATACCCTGACCTCTACTACCTGAAGGAGTCTTGGAGCAGCTTTCCTGTCCTCTCCCCACAACATCTCCATTCCTGTCCTCTCCCCACAACAAATACCTTGTGAGGTAGGTGGGACTGAGAGAGCTCTGAGAGAACTGGGACAGGTCACCCAGTATGTGGAGGAGGAGTGGGGAATCGAACCCAGTTCTCCAGATTAGAGTCTGCTGCCCTTAGCCACTACACCACGCTAGAGAGAGCACAATAGATATCAGTATACACTGTACAGTACAACAGGGGTCATTTTATAGAAAAAGAGGTGCCGAACCTCATTAGCACAACTAATTTACATAACTCATTTGCATAAGCCACACACCCCTGACATCACTGGAAAGTGTACTCAGTTATACCAGCTCGGCAACTATCTGTTTGGTGTAGCGGTTAAGTGTGCGGACTCTTATCTGGGAAAACCGGGTTTGATTCCCCACTCCTCCACTTGCACCTGCTGAAATGGCCTTGGGTCAGCCATAGCTCTGGCAGAGGTTGTCCTTGAAAGGGCAGCTGCTGTGAGAGCCCTCTCCAGCCCCACCCACCTCACAGGGTGTCTGTTGTGGGGGAGGAAGATAAAGGAGATTGTGAGCCGCTCTGAGACTCTTCGGAGTGGAGGGCGGGATATAAATCCAATATCATCATCATCATCATCTTAAAATGCTTCTTGAGCTATAATTGCCGTAATAAAACCTTCCTCCCCTCAAACTTTTAAAATGACTTTCTCTTATGCGGCCACAGCGGCATGAGGAAGATTTCCATCTGTCTGTTTTATACGTTTGGGTTATTTCCCCATTTTTGAGTGTGGAGGGAAATATTAGAAAGTTTGTTAAATCTTAGCGTTCAGCAAAACTCTCACAGTGGCCTGAATAATGGAGCTCAGAAGCAAGTATTTTTTTGGGGAGGGGCAGGGGGTTAAAAAAAAAGAGGACAATAAAATGTAGAGGTTCCAAAGCTCAGCTCTTGTGAGCTCCTGCCCAAAACGTGGCCTACAGAACATGTGCAAAGGAGAAGCGGGACTATGTTGACTCCATCCTGCTTGCAACCCAGTGTGTTGGCCTTCTTCCTTTGAATTCTTGCTCAAAGGCAGTCACAGAACCTAGAAGCATTAGGAAAGCAGAGCTTCCCATTCCAGGGCATTCCAAAGCCAGTTTGGTGTAGTGGTGAAGTGCACGGACTATTATCTTGAAGAACCGGGTTTGATTCCCCACTCCTCCACTTGCAGCTGCTGGAATGGCCGTGGGTCAGCCATGGCTCTGGCAGAGGTTGTCCTTGAAAGGGCAGCTGCTGTGAGAGCCCTCTCCAGCCCCACCCACCTTCAAGGGTGTCTGTTGTGGGGGAGGAAGGTAAAGGAGATTGTGAGCCGCTCTGAGACTCTGAGATTCGGAGTGGAGGGCAGGATATAAATCCAATATCATCTTCATCATCATCATCATCATCATGGGTCGTTTTGTAGAAAAATAGGTGGTGGAGCTCATCCACGGATTGTTATGCAGCTGCTCCTACTATTCAATGGACAAGGAGGTGGAACTCTCAGAAGGAGGAGGTGGAACTCTCAGAAAGGTTCAGGGGCTGTGCTCCTGTGAGCTCCCATGGAATCTGAGGCCTGATCATCATCACCATTTAGGCAACAGAGATGTTCATATGGGAAATTATGTGGGAAACATCATGTATTTACCAGTTGATTTCCCCTCTCGGGCAACTCTCATAGCTAAACCCCACACGTCTTTTGCAACTCCTGATTTCAGCACTGCAGTAGATTTCATTGACATTTCCACAGTGAGCCATCTAACGAGGCACCACAAATATATTCCCTTCTTTTTCACTTTGTTTACCAAAGACCAGAAACTCCGTCGGCATTGAAATGAGGATGGCGCACTCTGTGGATTCCATCTTTTTACTCCAGGCCACATATTGTGAGATGTTCAGGAGGCTGAAGAGTCACTGAGCCATTTGGAGCTCCAGCTCCAATTTTGGATGTTAAGTTTTTCTGAAAATTGCTCGGAGGGAGCCGGTGGGCCCTCAGTGCTCATGAAAATCTAACCCCCCGTTGCAGGCACTGATGAGCGGAAATTGGAACCCGAAGGCCTTTGAGAATCCAGATCCACACACAAAAAAAACCGGTCCTTGATGGGGGAGGTGTTCCCTCTCGCTGGCCTGCAAATGATTCTCCTGGCCCCCCGAAGCCCAATGTACCCAGTGATGTGACAACAGCCCACCAAATCTCAACGAACGATGAAAATAAACAGGAGAAATTCCTTCAAAGTCATCCCGGGCTCCACCTCCCCTGGAATATTCGCTCTTTCATACATCAACGGAGAATTGTCTCGCATACCCGAGTTGCAACCAGATTACCATGCAGGAGTGTCCTGCAATTTAAATGGCGGCCCTACCCCGACCTTAGCTGAAGACATTAAGCGAACCACATGGGACGAGTTGCCTAATTGATTTGAACCTAGGCTCTTATTCTTTATTAAAAAGCCATCTCCGAGGGAGGGGTGGGGAGAGAGAGGAAGGAGCAAGGGGGGGGAGGGAGTAAGAACGAGAGCAACTTTTTCCTCTCCCCCCTCCCCCGGTTCTTCTCTGAAGGAAGCAGCAGTGTCTCCTTGCTGAACGACAACCCTCAGGATACGGCAGTTGTCTTCAAATCTGTGACCATAAAAAATCATTATCTCTGTGAAATACAGCAATTTGGGAGATAATCAAACGGTGACCAGGGGGCAGAGCTGCCAATCTGAAGGATTATGCTCAGCGCACGCTTGATTCCGTCTGACCTTCCTCCGAGCCAGCTGCCAGCTTGGCGAAAACGCACATGGATCAACTCGGGGCGCATTCATTAGGCTGTCTTCGGTGAAGGAGTCATTTGCATAAAACCCCCAGCTTTCTTAATTAGTACTTCATTTTTCCCTTGACTTATTTTTGTGGCTGAGTTTTGGCCTTTTATTTATTTATTAAACTCAAGAAAGAAAGAAAGAAAGAAAGAAAGAAAGAAAGAAAGAAAGAAAGAAAGAAAGAAAGAAAGAAAGAAAGAAAGAAAGAAAGAAAGAAAGAAAGAAAGAAAGAAAGAAAGGGCGAGGAGGTTTTTTGTTTTAACCAAGAGGGTGGGCAACAAAAGGAATAATTAATTATCCCGTTCACTTTTATTTAATTCCTGCAATGGAGAATTTCCAAGCATTAACAAAAGATCAGATTATATTTTTTTTAAAAAAATGGATTATTGTATTTAGTGTATATTTTCTTACCAGTTAAAGTGGTGAATTGTTGTACCTGGCTTCTTCTGGAAGGAAAGATGAACCCCCTTGTTTATTTTTATAATTTCCCAAGCACACCTCGGTTTCTATGCTTGATATTGATTACAGGGCTTTTTTTGTAGCAGGAATTCCTTTGCATATTAGACCACACAGCCCCAATGTGGCCAATCCTCCAAGAGCTTCCAGGGCTGTAATTACGGGGCCTATTGTAAACTCTTGGAGGATTGGCTACATCAGGGGTGTGTGGCCTAATATGCAAAGAAGTTTCTGCTACAAAACAAAAAGCATATCAGGCCACACCCCTTGACCCCAAGCCAGCCGGAACTGCGTTCCTATGTGTTCCTGCTCAAAAAAAGCTCTGCTTTCATTGATCCACTGGGCTTTTCTGTAGAGAAATCCCAGCAGGAACTCATTGGCATACTTGGCCACACCCCCTGATGCCAAGCCATCCGGAACTGTGTTCCTGCTCAAAAAAAGCTGTTGATCCATATAACAGCTGGACATATTTCATAAAAAACTAGAACATTTTTGATGTTCTTCAGATGACTGTATAACATTTACGTTTTGATTACACCGAAGGTTTACTTTGACAAGCGATGCTAGTGCTCCTTCTAATGTGATTGCATTCTGTATCTGTTCAGATAATAGCGTCCGAGCCAGTGTGTACATGTAAACTGCCACCAAGTCGCATCTGATGTCTGGCAAAGCGTAGGGTTTTCAAGGCAAGATACGTTTAGAGGTAGTTTTACCACTGACTGCCTCTGCGTAGCAACCCTGGACTTCTCTGGTAGTCTCTCATCCAAGTACTAACCAGGGTTTGCACCCGGATACGCAGTTTACTGGCCAAGATCTGACTTGACAGCGACAATTTATAAATACTGGGGAAAACTCTAAATTTGGATAAAATAATTTCTTAAATTCTAAAGCCGTTGCAAGCTTTCCAATCCGACATTTCTTCTAGCTATCCGCTTCTAATGCAGTGGGAGATGGGAAGGGGGTGGTGGTGAGAAGAAATAGTGATTCAGCATCAGTAAACACGTACATGCCAAGGACGTTGAGACCAGCGTCTTTGAGAGCCAGTTGGGGGTACTGGTCAAGGGTGTGGACTCTAATCTGTGAGAACTGGATTTGATCCCCCCCCACTCCACCTGCACCTGCTGGAGTGACCTCAGGCCAGTCACAGTTCTTGAAAGAGCTGGTCTCTCAAGAGCAGTTCCCAAAAGACTTCTCTCAGCCCCACTCACCTCACAGGGCATGTGTTGTGGGAAGAGGAGGAGAAGGAGATCGTAAGCTGCTCTAAGACTCCGAGTGAAGGGCAGGGTATAAAATCAATAACTACCTCCTCTTTTTCCTCCTCCTTCCTCCTCCTCCTTCATTCTCCTCCTCTTCCTCCTCCTTTTTCCTCCTCCTCCTCCTCCTTCTCTTTCTCCATCTCCTTCTCCTCCTCCTTCTCCTCCTCCTCTTTCTTCTCCTTCTCCTTCTCCTCTCTCTCCTCCTCCTCCTCTCTTCCTCCTTCCTCCTCCTCCTCTCTCCTTCTCCTCCTCCTTCTCCTTCTTCTCCTCCTCCTCCTCCTTCTCCTTCTCCTTCTCCTCCTTCTCTTTCTCCATCTCCTTCTCCTCCTCCTTCTTCTCTTTCTTCTCCTTCTCCTCCTCCTTCCCTTCCCCCTTCTCTTCCTTCTCTCTTCCTCCTTCTCCTTCCTCCTCCTCCTCCTTGGCTAATCATTCCATCATCTAACTGGTGGTGATGGGATTCAGAACCTGTATAAGTCCAGCTCTTGCAATGCTGAGCTTTTCCATTATCTAGGGCAGCATGTAGGCTGGGTGGCTGGGAGAAAATATTTGCTTGTACCTGCTGGAACCAAGGCAGACCAGTCAGGAAGACTGCAGTAGAAGCTTTCACTTACCTCCCAAACATAGGCAACTCGCAAACTTTGCAGAGTGGGGGTAGGATAAATGCAAATTGTTTCCTCTCCCCCAACCCCCAATAGGTGGACAGCCCTAGCAGATCCATTGGCCTGGCAGAAGCACCTGAGCAAAAGAAGAAGACTGCAGACTTATATCCCGCCTTTCTCTCTGAATCAGATTCTCAGAGCAGCTTACAATCTCCTATATCTTCTCCCCCCACAACAGACATACAGTGAGGTAGGTGAGGCTGAGAGAGCTCTTACAGCAGCTGCCCTTTCAAGGACAGCTCTGTGAGAACTATGAAGGTCATTCCAACAGCTGCAAGTGGAGGAGTGGGGAATCAAACCCGGTTCTCCCAGGTAAGAGTCTTCACACTTAACCACTACACCAAACTGGCTCTTGGAGAAAAAAGGTTGCAATTCAAGAAACTAACAGTACTAGATTTTTATGCACCTTTGCTGTCTTACAGTTTGGAGAAGGCCCAGGTATTAGTCAAATAAAGGATGTGCAATTAAGGATGCTGTGAATTTCCCCACAAATACGTTCAACAGTCCCATCGACTGTGTTTGAATGTGTTGATCAGATAAGAATTGATCATCCAATCTGTACAGGTTTTGCTGAATGGCGTCAAATGCCTCAAAGCAAACTGGTTTGCATGCCCAGAGAAGCTACTGATTCAAGCTGAGAGGCAGCCATTAGTATTACTGAGGACTACTTAGACAAACACCGAAGGCGAGAATTTTATTGAAGCGCAGTGATTCTTCTTTATGACTCGTTTATATGATTTGCGAGTGATCTAATTGTCTATTTAAACAATTGCCTGCCGAGAAGAGCAGATAAGCAACAAGGTGGGGCGGAAGGATTAGATGGGGCTGTGTGCGAATCGGCTTGCACGACAGGCTCGGGTTGCCAACTTCTTCCTCTGCTCTGGCAGGAGATTGTTTCCTCATGTGCCCTATGCGCACACGGTATGGTGACATCACCCAGAAGTGACATCATCACTGACGCATAGGAGAAGCCAGGTAGGTGGCTGCTTAGGGCGCCACCTGGCCTATAAGGCACCAGGCATCCCCTGCCGTGGAAGTCTTCTGCTGCAAGGGAGGGCAGGCTCTGAGTGCATGCACCACCTCGCCGCTCTTGCCTTCCCGGGTCTGTCTGACGAGGAGGAGGCAGGGCCGAGAGCAACAGAAATGCTGGTGCCAATCCTGGATGCTCTAGGCTGATCTTGCATCGAGCAGGGGGTTGGACTAGATCAGGGGTGTCAAACGTGCGGCCCGGGGGCCGAATCAGGGCCTCGAAGGGCTCCTCTCAGGCCCCCGAGCAACTGGCTGTCATCTGCTTCCTCCTCCCTCTCTCTTGCTTCCGTCCGCATCACAGCTTGCTTAATTGCACAGGAACTACAGAGCAAAACCTCTATTTTCTCCATCGGCTGAGGCTCCTCCCTTGGAGAGGATGGCGGGGGGAGGCAGAGCTTGCTTTGCCAGGCTCTCTTAATTGCACAGCAGCGCGACGGAGCCAAGCTTCTCTTCCTTCTATTGGCTGAGGCTTCTCCTCCTCCTGGTCCCCTGGGGAAGGAAGGAAAGAACCAGAGCTTCCTTTGCGCAGTTCCCTGGATCCCATGGGAGAAATACAAAGAAAGCACCTTTAAGACCGACAAGTGCTAATGTTTTAAGCATGCTTTTAAGTATTTTTTTTTTTTTTTTAAATAATAATTGTGTTTGTCTGTGTCTTTTATAAAGTTTGTATAACTGCTACCTAATCATAAATAGGTACACACATGGCCCGGCCCAACTCAACATGGCTTGGCCAGATGAGGTCTCATTTATGTCTGATTCGACCCTCATAATGAATGAGTTCGACACCCCTGCTCTAGGCTGATTCTGCATTGAGCAGGGGGCCGATGTCCTGAGATTCCATCACTCCACTCTTGACTACAGTAGCAAGCCATTCAGTGGAACAGCTAGTTATCCTTAATGCAGCTGCTGAGACTAAATCTTTGGTGCTGAAAGAACTCTGCTAACCAGACAGCTACAAATACTATAATTTGTTATAATGACTGCATTGTATTACTGAAAGAGGTCCGTTGACTGCCTAATAAAGCTATCTACTGTAATGAGCATGATGTTGCATAATATTTGCCAGAGAGGTTCAGGGCTCACAGAAAGGAAGAGGGTCCTTTTTAAACTGTTGCCGAGAAACAGAATCGTTCATTCCTCCCTGTTAGTGCTGACCATAAAGCCTCTTTGGATCCTGTTGATGAAGGAGGTAGGGACATGCACTTGAGAAACAAAAATGGAACTGCTGGATTTAAGTCCAGGGAAGGGCACCCGTACCAGTATTTCAGATTATTTTGGTCTCCCGTATGGTTTTGGAATTTTGATTTTGGGTAGTTATTTCCTTCCTTCCTTCCTTCCTTCCTTCCTTCCTTCCTTCCTTCCTTCCTTCCTTCCTTCCTTCCTTCCTTCCTTCCTTCCTTCCTTCCTTCCTTCCTTCCGGTCTATCATCTTCAGTAGGGGACAGTTTCTGGAAGGCTGGAGTAACCATTTTTCAAGCAAACAGCACCCAAATTTCTGCGTACCTAGTCCTTCTTGTCCATCAAAGACCTCTCACGTTTCAAGCAAATTGGCTCAAGGGGTCCAATTCCACAGGCTCCTGAACAGGGCACCTCCAGCCACCCTACTTTTCTCTTATTTCCTGCTTTCTCCAGGGAAAAGGAAATTGCAAAGCACAACACAACAGCCACTACCAAAAGCCTCCAGATGGGAGCAGAACCACCAACACCAACAGAACCATCATCAAAGCAAAGAATCCCAGCAGAACCATGGCCAATGTGTCAAGTCCAACACGATCAATGTCATATGTGAGAATCTATGCCAAAGCAACCTGGCAAGCCAGTACCAGAACATAAGAACATAAGAGAAGCCAAGTTGGATCAGGCCAATGGCCCATCCAGTCCAACACTCTGTGTCACATAAGAGAAGCCATGTTGGATCAGGCCAATGGCCCATCCAGTCCGACACTCTGTGTCACATAAGAACATAAAAGAAGCCATGTTGGATCAGGCCAATAATTTGGTCCAATAAGAGAGAGGTCCCCTTTATCTGTTCTGTTTCTTCTCAAAAATGCCATAGACACAGACTGCAGATTTACACCCCACCCTTCTCTCTGAATCAGAGGGCGTTTTCGCACTGACCTTACTCGGCAGAGACGTCCCTCTTCACCGCGCAGCATCTGCGCGGATTTCGCACACGTTGCTCCGCAGAACCCGGAAGAGCCTCAAAGTCCCGCGGCTTTTGCGTCGCAAATGTAAACTGGCCAAAAACCAGTTTACATTTGCGATGCAAAAGCCGCGGGACTTTGCGGCTCTTCCGGGTTCTGCAGAGCAACATGTGCGAAATCCGTGCAGACGCTGCGCGGTGAAGAGGGACGTCGCTGCCGAGTAAGGTCAGTGCGAAAACGCTCACAGACTCAGAGCGGCTTACAATCTCCTATCTCTTGTCTTACAAGAACTTAAGAGAAGCCATGGTGGATCAGGCCAATGGCCCCTCCAGTCCAACACTCTGTGTCACATAAGAACATTAGAGAAGCCCTGTTGGATCAGGCCCATGGCCCATCCAGTCCAACACTCTGTGTCACATAAGAACATAAGAGAAGCCATGTTGGATCAGGCCAATGGCCCCTCCAGTCCAACACTCTGTTTCACACAGTGGCCAAAAAACCCAGGTGCCATTCGGAGGTCCATCAGTGGGGCCAGGACTCTAGAAGCCCTCCCACTGTGCCCTCCCCCAAGCACCCAGAATACAGAGTATCACTGCCCCAGACAGAGAGTTTCAACAATACTATATGGCTAATAACCATTGATCGACCTCCGCTCCATACGTTTATCCAGTCCCCTCTTGAAGTTGTCTATACCAGGGCAGCTAGAGAGACCTGGCAAAACATTGTTCCCTTCTACACTTGGGCCTCTACCTGGGTTTTCTCTGGCTCACAGGAAAAACCTGGGCAAAACAGCATCCATATTTCCCAGAACAATCATGGGGCAAAACTGGGGTAAACTTGAGTGAAATGTTGAAATGAGGGGGGAAAAAAACCTGAGATAAAAACTGTGGTGAATTCAAGTGCTGTTCCCAAGAGTGTGCTGAGATCGGGTTCTCAGAATCTCCTTACAATCCCCAGGCCAAAGGAGGCCTGTCTGAAATCAACTCTGGACAGGGCCTTTTCGATCACAGCCCCCTGCTGGTGGAACCAGTTGCCGGAGGAGGTGAGGGCCCTGCGGAACCTTGGGCAGTTCCGCAGGGCCTGTAAGACAGTCCTCTTCCGGTTGGCATACAACTGACCGATATCTGAACATCCGAATATTTGAACATCCAAATATCTGAATATCAGAATATCTGAATAGCTGAATTTTTAAGGAAGACTTAGCATGGCATACTGATAATTGTGTTTTTACTCTATTTTATTGTATAAATTATTAATGTATTTTAAATTGATTTATTGTTAGAATTTTGTGTCGTGAGCCGCCCTGAGCCTGCTTTGGTGGGGTAGGGTGGGATATAAATCGAATGAAATAAATAAATAAGTGTAGTGTGGTATGTCAGTTTGGGGGCAGAGTTGAGCCAGGATTAAGGTCTGGTGTGGAAAGGACCACTGACACAGACTGTAGACTCACAAACGTCTGTTCCTTGAGGAACACAACACTGGAAGATCTTTAAAACAACCACACATATAACCAAAACATATCAAGCAGACAGATGGAAATCTTCATTATGCCATTGTGGTCACATAGGAGACAGTAATTTAAAAAGTATGAGGGGAGTCAGTTTTGATTAAGACAATCCTAATTTAAGAAGCATTCGAAGGTAGATGCTGAGCTGATCTAATTGAGTCCGCCTGCTGGTGATGTCAGGGGTGTGGCATATGCAAATGTGTTGTGCCAATGAGCTCTGGAACCTCTTTTTCTACAAGACGACCTCTGCCAGGGGGTACCTACCAACCTTGTTTCAGGAGAAAAACAGATTAAAGAGGTCTCATAAACAAAAATAGCGCAGGATTGAGTGTATCTTATTTTCGAAATGTCTCCACCGCTGTCCTCAAGTAACTTGTGTTTCTTTGGAACGGAGCCACCCGCCACAAATATCCAGGATCTAAAATATCTACTTTCCTTTGTGATGTGAAAGACTGCGCAATCTCCTTTCACAGTTCAGTTCTGCTCTCTGAATTATTATAATTTTTTTTTTGTCTTCCTTCCTTTTTTTAAGTAGCGTTTGAGTCCGACTGCCGCTTAACTCTGTTATTTCTCGTTCTCTCCTGGCTAACTAATGAGAATAATGATTGCAGTTATTTTTCCAATGTGAATTAGCTACTAAAGGCTAAAATGAAGGCACCGATCTCATTTTCGGAAGAAAAAAAAAAGAGGGGGCGGTTTGCAAAATGCCACGCTGGCCAAGAATTGCAATCCCTGAAGTAAAATAACCGGATTTTTTATTTACTAAGGGTCTTCAGACAATTTCCTGGATTTTATTAGCGT
Source organism: Heteronotia binoei (assembly GCF_032191835.1). Taxonomy (NCBI): domain Eukaryota; kingdom Metazoa; phylum Chordata; class Lepidosauria; order Squamata; family Gekkonidae; genus Heteronotia; species Heteronotia binoei. The sequence continues at coordinate 5,226,687 of NC_083223.1, forward strand.
CGAAATAACATTTGGGCAAGATTATATTGCCGATTCTTTTTTTTTTAATATGGATATTTAAAGGCTGACAATTAAAAAGCCTCTGTTAATATCCTGATGGCTTCTAATCAGGAGCCGGGAAAGAATGATGTCATGGTGACAGGGCTCTTTTTCTAGCAGGAGCTCCTCTGCATATTAGGCCACACACCCCCAATGTAGCCAATCCTCCTGGAGCTTACAGTAGGCCCTGTGCGAAGAAGATGACCGCAGATTTAAACCCCACCCTTCTCTCTGAATCAGAGTGTCAGAGCAGCTTACAATCTCCTATATCTTCTCCCCCCCACACCAGACACCCTGTGAGGAGGTTGGGGCTGAGAGGGCTCTCACAGTAGCTGCCCTTTCAAGGACAACTCCTAAGAGAGCTATGGCTGACCCAAGGCTACTCCAGCAGCTGCAAGCAGAGGAGTGGGGAATCAAACCCGGTTCTCCCAGATAAGAGAGCTATGGCTGACCCAAGGCCATTCCAGCAGCTGCAAGTGGAGGAGTGGGGAATCAAACCCGGTTCTCCCAGATAAGAGAGCTATGGCTGACCCAAGGCAATTCCAGCAGCTGCAAGTGGAGGAGTGGGGAATCAAACCCGGTTCTCCCAGATAAGAGAGCTATGGCTGACCCAAGGCAATTCCAGCAGCTGCAAGTGGAGGAGTGGGGAATCAAACCCGGTTCTCCCACATAAGAGAGCTATGGCTGACCCAAGGCCATTCCAGCCGCTGTAAGTGGAGGAGTGGGGAATCAAACCCGGTTCTCCCAGATAAGAGAGCTCTGGCTGACCCATGGCCATTCCAGCAGCTGCAAGCGGAGGAGTGGGGAATCAAACCCGGTTCTCCCACATAAGAGAGCTCTGGCTGACCCAAGGCCATTCCAGCAGCTGTAAGTGGAGGAGTGGGGAATCAAACCCGGTTCTCCCAGATAAGAGAGCGATGGCTGACCCAAGGCCATTCCAGCAGGTGCAAGTGGAGGAGGGGAATCAAACCCGGTTCTCCCAGATAAGAGAGCTCTGGCTGACCCAAGGCCATTCCAGCAGCTGCAAGTGGAGGAGTGGGGAATCAAACCCGGTTCTCCCAGATAAGAGAGCTCTGGCTGACCCAAGGCAATTCCAGTGCTGCAAGTGGAGGAGTGGGGAATCAAACCTGGTTCTCCCAGATAAGACTCCGTGCACTTAACCACTACACCAAACTGGCTCTCCCAAACTGACTAAGAGCTCTCTAAGCTCTTGGAGGATTGGCTACATCAGAAGGGCATGGCCTAATACACAGAGAAGCTCCTGTTAGAAAAAGAGCCCTACATGGTGGTGCTATAGCATCACAAGATTAGAGGATGGCTCAGACTCCCCTCCCTAAATTACAGGCCAGTCAGTCTGACTTCAATACCGGGGAAGTTGGTAGAAACCATTATCAAGGACAGAATGAGTAGGCACATTGATGAACACGGGTTATTGAGGAAGACTCAGCATGGGTTCTGCAAGGGAAGATCTTGCCTCACTAACCTGTTACGTTTCTTTGAGGGGTGAACAAACATGTGGACAAAGGAGACCCGATAGATATTGTTTACCTTGACTTCCAGAAAGCTTTTGATAAAGTTCCTCATCAAAGGCTCCTTAGTAAGCTCGAGAGTCATGGAGTAAAAGGACAGGTCCTCTTGTGGATCAAAAACTGGCTTAGTAATAGGAAGCAGAGAGTCAGTATAAATGGGCAGTCTTCGCAGTGAAGTACGGTAAGCAGTGGGGTGCCGCAGGGCTCGATACTTGGTTCCAAGCTCTTTAACTTGTTCATAAATGATTTAGAGTTGGGAGTGAGCAGTGAAGTGGCCAAGTTTGCGGATGACACTAAATTGTTCAGGGTGGTGAGAACCAGAGAGGATTGTGAGGAACTCCAAAGGGATCTGTTGAGGCTGGGTGAGTGGGCGTCAACGTGGCAGATGCGGTTCAATGTGGCCAAGTGCAAAGTAATGCACATTGGGGCCAAGAATCCCAGCTACAAATACAAGTTGATGGGGTGTGAACTGGCAGAGACTGACCAAGAGAGAGATCTTGGGGTCGTGGTAGATAACTCACTGAAAATGTCAAGACAGTGTGCGTCTGCAATAAAAAAGGCCAACGCCATGCTGGGAATTATTAGGAAGGGAATTGAAAACAAATCAGCCAGTATCATAATGCCCCTGTATAAATCAATGGTGCGGTCTCATTTGGAGTACTGTGTGCAGTTCTGGTCGCCGCACCTCAAAAAGGAAATTATAGCATTGGAGAAAGTCCAGAGAAGGACAACTAGAATGATTAAAGGGCTGGAGCACTTTCCCTATGAAGAAAGGTTGAAACGCTTGGGACTCTTTAGCTTGGAGAAACGTCGACTGCGGGGTGACATGATAGAGGTTTACAAGATAATGCATGGGATGGAGAAAGTAGAGAAAGAAGTACTTTTCTCCCTTTCTCACAATACAAGAACTCGTGGGCATTCGATGAAATTGCTGAGCAGAAAGGTTAAAATGGATAAAAGGAAGTACTTCTTCACCCAAAGGGTGATTAACATGTGGAATTCACTGCCACAGGAGGTGGTGGCAGCCACAAGTATAGCCACCTTCAAGAAGGGTTTAGATAAATATATGGAGCACAGGTCCATCAGTGGCTATTAGCCACAGTGTATGTGTGTATATAAATTTTTTTGCCACTGTGTGACACAGAGTGTTGGACTTGATGGGCCGTTGGCCTGATCCAACATGGCTTCTCTTATGTTCTTATGTTCTTGTATGTTTCAAGGCCACTTCTGCCAGCACAGACAATTTTGACGCACAACCTGTCTGCTGGAGCAGCCAGTGGGGCTCTGGAACAATACCAGGGATCTCCTCATGAAAAAAGTCATTGTTGCGCAGTGCCGTGAAGAGTGATCAGGGCTGGCGTCGGTCTATTTGGTGTTGTGCTTAAGAGTGGTGGACTCTAATCCGGGTGTGATTCCTCTCTCCTCCTCCACATGAAGCCAGCTGGGTGACCTTGAGCCTGTCACAGTTCTCTCAGAGCTGTTCTCTCGAGAGCAGTTCTATCAGAGCTCTCTCAGCCCCACCTGCCTCACAGGGTGTCTGTTGTGGGGAGAGGGAGGGAAGGTGATTGTAAGCCTCTCTGAAACTCCTTTGAGTAGTGAAAAGTGGGGTATAAAAACCAACTCTCCTCCTCCTCTTCTTCTTCCATAAGAACATAAGAGAAGCCATGTTGGATCAGGCCAGTGGCCCATCCAGTCCAACACTCTGTGTCACATAAGAACATAAGAGAAGCCATGTTGGATCAGGCCAATGGCCCATCCAGTCCAACACTCTGTGTCACATAAGAACATGAGAGAAGCCCTGTTGGATTAGGCCAATGGCCCCTCCAGTCCAACACTCTGTGTCACATAAGAGAAGCACTGTTGGATCAGGCCAGTGGCCCATCCAGTCCAACACTCTGTGTCACATAAAACATAAGAGAAGCCATGTTGGATCAGGTGAATGGCCCATCCAGTCCAACACTCTGTGTCACATAAGAACATAAGAGAAGCCATGTTGGATCAGGCCAATGGCCCATCCAGTCCAACACTCTGTGTCACGTAAGAACATAAGAGAAGCCCTGTTGGATCAGGCCAGTGGCCCCTCCAGTCCAACACTCTGTGTCACATAAGAGCAGAAGAGAAGCCATGTTGGATCAGGCCAATGGCCCATCCAGTCCAACACTCTGTGTCACACAGTGGCCAAAAAAACCAGGTGCCATCAGAAGGTCCATCAGTGGGGCCAGGACACTAGTCGTTATCTTCTTCTTCTTCCTCCTCCTCCTCTTCTTCTGGGGTGGATGAATAAAGATAAGCAATATAAATTTAACAGTGATCCCTAAGTCTACAATAAGCTCAAGACTGTGGTGATGCTCCTGATTCATTCCCTGTCACATACTGTTGTTAGCAAGGTTTGAAAAGGCTCCTGTCCCTACAAAGGTTTTACCCCTACAGAAAAAGGGGTAAAACCTTTGAGTAAACCAGCTGTAGAAAAGGAGACTTCGAGATGCACATAGAAGTACCCCAACAGCAAGGACTTTCCCATCCAGGTTTGTAGGGCAGGGGTCCGCAACCTTTTTGAGCCTGCAGGCACCTTTGGAATTCTGACACAGCCACAAAATTGCTGCCGTTCGAGGCAGAGTCTGTTACAAAATGGCTTCTGCAGACGGCAGAGCCAGCTACAAAAGGGCTGCCACAGCTTGGCTTCAGTCATCCAGTGAAGACTCCTGTGCTGTGGTGGCAGCTGCTTCCAAAGCAACATTTTAAAAATCTGTACTGTCAATCAAATTTCCAGCAGCCAATCCAAATCCTTGCAGGGCAAAAGTTTGACCTGGGCCTGCCTACTTTCTAAAAGCACTTAGTACGGGCCAGAAAAGATGTTAGAGCTTTGGGTAACCCCTGCACCCCCTGCGCATAGGCCCCTGTTGTAGAGGCTATGACGCTGAGCATTCATGCCAAGTGAATGGAGTCTCCATCTAGATCAAGAACCATTCACGTGTTTCAATCCCTTTCCTGCACTGTGTTTTGCAGAGGTCTGCCTGCTGAGTGATCAGTAAAAGCACTGAAAAGTGGCAGCTGCACTGGAATGCATATAGTTCGATTCTACCAAATTTTGTGCTGAACTGTATTTGTTCCTACCAAATTTTGTGCTGAACTGTATTCGTTCCTACCGAATTTTGTGCTGAACTGTATTCGTTCCTACCGAATTTTGTGCTGAACTGTATTCGTTCCTACCGAATTTTGTGCTGAACTGTATTCGTTCCTACCAAATTTTGTGCTGAACTGCTTTCGTTCCTACCGAATTTTGTGCTGAACTGTATTTGTTCCTACCAAATTTTGTGCTGAACTGTATTCCTTCCTACCGAATTTTGTGCTGAACTGTATTCGTTCCTACCGAATTTTGTGCTGTACTGTTGCAAGGCTGAGCCCCGCCCCCCACTTCCAGTAACGCTGACCTAGTCATGTATTATACAGGGAGATGACATAAGGGTGCCAGTTCTGGGTTGGGAAATACCTGAAGATTTTGAGAGTGGAATCTGAGGAGGGGAGGGGCTTCAACAAGGTATAATGCCTTAGAGTCCACCTTCCAAAGCACCCATTTTCTCCAGGGAAATGGATCTCTGTCGCTTGGAATCAGTTATAGTCACAGGATCTTCATCTGTCACTGACAAGGGGAGAAAACTCTTGATTTCTGGAGAATATATCTTGATCAAGGACAGGACTGGCCAAACATGCTCAACATAAGAACCACATAGAATGAATATCAGATGTTTGAAAGCTGCAAGACAGGAGGGAGGAAGAAGGAAGGAAGGAAGGAAGGAAGGAAGGAAGGAAGGAAGGAAGGAAGGAAGGAAGGAAGGAAGGAAAGAAGGAAGGAAGGAAGGAAGGAAGGAAGGAAGGAAGGAAGGAAGGAAGGAAGGAAGGAAGGAAGGGAGGGAGGGAGGGAGGGAGGGAGGGAAATTGATGAAGGGGTGGAGGCGGGAGGAAGAGGAAGGAAAATAGATGAGGGGAATGGAGGAGGGAGGGAGAAGTGGAAAGAAAGCAACTTTAAATGCATTCTCCATCGGGGTGGTCTGGGCTTTGAGAGCCACACAATATGTGTGAAAGGGCCACACGTGGGACCAGAGCCATGGTTTGGCCACCCCTGATCTAGGAGCCTCACTGATCGAACCTTTCCCGACCTAGTGATGACATCAGGTTGCCAATACTCTCTGCAGAAAGAACAGGAAATACGGCACAGGAAGTTGTCGCACTGTTGATCTTGATCGTTCCTTCTCTGGTATTTATTTTATTTATCAGATTTATATCCCGCCTTCCCCCGACAGGCTCGGAGCGGCTAGCAACAGTTTAAAAGCATTAGGAATTTTAGAAACGTATTAAAATTAAGTCTATAAAAACATTTCCATACATATTAAAAATCCAAGATGGCAAGCGTCTGATTTCCATTGTATTAGTTCAGTGAGATTGTCGGTGCTGAAGGTAATAGCAACCTCCCTCTAACCATTAAAGGCGAGTTTGAATAGTTCAGTCTTAGTTCGGTCTGGTATAAAGCTCCTTTTCTTGTTTGCTTATCCCTTTACCCTCCTGTTGGGCCGTTGCATAATCCTCCAAATAAATAAATAAAAGCAGTCACCGTTATTGCTACCTAAATACCATTACCTGAAATTTCTCTGAAACATTAAGACTTCAAAAGGGTTAATTAATTGCATTAGCCGTGTCATTATCCTGGCCAAGTTTTGCCTGGAGGGTGTGTGGATCCAATCAGCTGCTGAGTTGGAAAAAAAGCTGTGTCCTTCGTTCTGAAGGAAAATTTATCAGACATTAAGAGCACGGTCATTAGCAGAACCTATTGTTTATCCTTTATCAGGCTGGAGAGAATCTGAAGAACTAATGGAAATGCGGGGAGTACAGTTTAAAGACACTGCTTAAATTGGGCAGAACTTGCTCTGTGCACGCTAATGGGAGGTAGTGATCCTGAAAACCACAGTTTTATAGCCCTTCCCATGTCCAAAGAGAAGTGCAAATTATGTTATGCGTATTCAAGGGATGCTTAAATTGACCACAGGTAGAATCCGGTGCATTACAGCTCATAGAATGCAAGGCAAGTGGGCATCTACCTGTTTATGTATGACTAAGAAACGGTGTGGAATCTCTGACTGATTTCTCACTAGGCTTGTTCTGGTCTTGGAGCCCCTTTCCCCCTGGCACTTCTGTCCAATTTTGCACAAGCTGCCATTGGGCAGTGACTTACCTTGCCTCTTTCTCAATTGAGAACCGTTCGTGCAAACTAGAGATGTGCTATAGCTATGTGAGCTGTTGCTTTAGCATGGGTTCCGGATTATAAGGCGTGTGGCCAGTAGAAGTGGCAAATGAAACACGGATTGAACCTAGGACTCATGTAGCCGCACCTGTTGGATTGAGGACTGCTAGGAAGAAGTAATACAATATTGGTACTGTCTGCGTCTACCAACAAGAGGGGTGCAAAGACAGTGGGCTTTGGTACCTTTGCTTTGCAGCATCCAACGTTGACTCTCCGTTTGGAACCGTGCTTTATTCATGAGCAATAGAATGATTATTGGTTTGTGAAATTGAAGTAAATAATAATAAATAAGAATTGCATGAGGGAAACGTGCTTAGCATTTATTTGCGGCATATTGTCATGCAGTGTTAATTTCAGTTTTTCTTTCTCAAGGCAAGCAAGGTCCTTTGAAAACCGGTTCCTGCTTGCTGCAGGAAAGAGGTGTGCCAAGTCGCAACTCTGTGGCAGCTTGTGTGAAATCGGACAGAAGCACTGGGGAGAAAAGGGCTCCAAGACCGGAACAAGCCAAGTGAGAAATCGGTTTCATTCTTTCCCTCCCTCCCTCCCTCCCTCCCTCCCTCCATCCGTCCCCACACATATATCTGGTTCAGGAGGCCAACAAATGTTGCAATTCTTATTTGTTCCAATACAGAAATTGTATCTGAAAGCCCTTTTTTCAAGCAGGATTGTCCACAGTGAACTCTTCTATGTTGCAACATTTTATTTCTTTTATTTACTTGGAAATGTTTTTGTGCTACTTCCCCAGGAACCTGCCCAGGGCAGCTTACGAAATAGAAATAATAAAAACAATAAAAAGTTATTAAAATCAAGCATTAAAACCCATCCCAGTATTAAAATAAAGCCTTGACAAACAGACCATTGACAGCTTAAATATCAAAACTTAAATAATGTTAAAACATGAACCCCTTTTGTTTTACCATAGAGTTTCTGGTGATTCCTAGAAAGACAACCTCATTCCCAGGTTTCTCCTAGAAGTGATATTACACCATAAGCCCAACAGCCATTTCTTGGAAATCTACCTATCATCCATCTATCTATCTATCTATCTATCTATCTATCTATCTATCTATCTATCTATCTATCTATCTATCTATCTATCTATCTATCTATCTATCTATCTATCTATCTATCTATCTATCTATCTATCATCATCATCATTTCTCTCTCTCTCTCTCTATCCTCTATCTATCTATCTATCTATCTATCTATCTATCTATCTATCTATCTATCTATCTATCTATCTATCTATCTGTCTGTCTGTCTGTCTGTCTGTCTGTCTGTCTCACTGTTTTTGACCTCACAACACTCCTGTATTGAAGCTTCTCATTCCTTTCCACAAAGAACATAACAGGAAGGACTGTCAAATGAAGGAACTTCATAATAAGGGATGTCACTAACCAAAGGCCATAGGATAGTTCCACCACTTTCATCCAGTGAAGACTATCAGAGAAAGAATTCCCTGTCCCAATCGTTCAAACAGATCTCTTTCCCCTAGCTTCTCACACACTTCTCTCCCCCTGTCTTTCTTGTCTGGTAGAAGAAGAAGAAGAAGAAGATATTGGATTTATATCCCGCCCTCCACTCTGAAGAGTCTCAGAGTAGCTCACAATCTCCTTTATCTCCTTCCCTCACAACAGACACCCTGTGAGGTGGGTGGGGCTGGAGAGGGCTCTCACAGCAGCTGCCCTTTCAAGGACAACCTCTGCCAGAGCTATGGCTGACCCAAGGCCATGCTAGCAGGTGCAAGTGGAGGAGTGGGGAATCAAACCCGGTTCTCCCAGATAAGAGTCCGCGCACTTAACCACTACACCAAACTGGCTCTCCTGATGGCATCTGATTTTTGGACATTGTGCAATACAGAGACTGATTCCCCACAAGGCTTGTTCTGGCGTCGGAACTTCTTCCCCCATGAAACTTCCATCTGATTTTGCACAAGCTGCCTCGGGGCTGTGACTCACTCCACCTCTTTCCCGTGGCAAGCAGAAACTGATTTTCAGAGGATCTTGCTTGCCACAGGAAAGAGGCGGAGTGAGTCACAGCCCCAAGGCAGCTTGAGCAAAATCAGATGGAAGCATCAAGGGGGGGGGAAGAGCTCCAATGCAAGAACAAGCCTAGTGAGGAATCGATCAGAGTGTTGGACTGGATGGACCGCTGGCCTGATCCAACATGGTTTCTCTTAGGTTCTTATGTACTTAGTGAAGTGGGGGGTGCTTCAAAAAATCTCAGAAGACATCACCATTAGATCAGCAGCAAGGGCCTCTCTGGGAATAGCTGCCCCATCATAGTAGGACACTGTGGTGGAAAGTGCCATCAAGTTCCAGACAACCCTGTAGGGCCTTCAAGGTGAGAGACATTCAGAAGTAGCTTACCATTGCATACCTCTGTGTAGCAACCCTACACTTTCATGGAGGTCTCCCATCCAAGCACTAACCAGGGATGACTTTGTTTAGCTTCCATGACCTGAAAAGATCAGGCTAGCCTGGGGCTACCAGGTTAGGGCAGAGGTGGTTTGTCATTGCTTGTCTCTGCATAGCAACCCTGGACTCCCTTGGTGATCTCCCATCCAAATAATAACCAGGACCAACCCTGCTTAGCTTCCAAGATCTGATGAGATCAGGCTAACCTGACCAGGGCAGGAGCACACTAGGGTGTGGGAAATTAGCAGGGCTGGCCCTGTCACTAGGCAAAAGTCTAGGACGCTGGCCTTCTGGGGCTGCCAAATTGGGCATCTTCATGTGACTTGGTGATGTTATCCGTGCCAGGGGCAGGTGCACCAGACGTTAGCCTTGTCTACTGTGCCAGACAGTCTAGGGCTGGCTCTGAAAATTTGCATAGCAAGAAATTGTCAAGTTCTCAGAGTTCTTCTCTGTTAAATGAGCCCGAGTGATTAGCAAGAGTCAATTTATTAGAAAGAAGACACAACAGGCAAGATGATCCTTGCTAAAACTGACTTTGGCAGGCAAAACCCCTCTACATATACGTTATGGTTGACTGCTAGAGAGCCAGTTTGGTGTAGTGGTTAAGTGTGTCGACTCTTATCTGGGAGAACCGGGTTTGATTCCCCACTCCTCCACTTGCAGCTGCTGGAATGGCCTTGGGTCAGCCATAGCTCTCTTATCTGGGAGAACCAGGTTTGATTCCCCACTCCTCCACTTGCACCTGCTGGAATGGCCTTGGGTCAGCCATAGCTCTTGCAGAGCTGTCCTTGAAAGGGCAGCTGCTGTGAAAGCCCTCTCAGCCCCACCCACCTCACAGGGTGTCTGTTGTGGGGGAGGAAGGTAAAGGAGATTGTGAGCCGCTCTGAGACTCTTCGGAGTGGAGGGCGGGATATAAATCCAATATCTTCTTCTTCTTCTATGCATTTCAAAGCTCAAGGCTCCGAAAGCAGACATAAAAAGGTAAAGGTAGTTCCCTGTGCAAGCACCAGTCATTTCCGACTCTAGGGTGATGTTGCATCTTGATGTTTTCACCTGCCCCCCCAAAGTTCAGTCTCCATTGTCCCCTCATTTGCAGGTGCACACTATTCTCTGTGAACCAGACAACTCGACCTTGAGACTCCTGGTACAGGGTGAAAGATACTTCATGAATGTTACAATACAGAATGCAGACAGACAGAAGAAGAAGAAGAATTACAGATTTATACCCCGCCCTTCTCTCTGAATCAGAGACTCAGAGCGGCTTACAATCTCCCTTACCTCCTTGCCCCACAACAGACACCCTCTGAGGGGGTGGGGCTGAGGGAGCTTTCACAGCAGCTGCTCTTTCAAGGACAACTCCTACAAGAGCTCTGGCTAACCCAAGGCCATTCCAGCAGGTGCAAGTGGAGGAGTGGGGAATCAAACCCAGTTCTCCCAGATAAGAGAGTTATGGCTGACCCAAGGCCATTCCAGCAGCTGCAAGTGGAGGAGTGGGGAATTAAAGCCAGTTCTCCCAGATAAGAGAGCTCTGGCTGACCCAAGGCCATTCCAGCAGCTACAAGTGGAGGAGTGGGGAATCAAACCTGGTTCTCCCAGATAAGAGAGCTATGGCTGACCCAAGGCCATTCCAGCAGCTGCAAGTGGAGGAGTGGGGAATCAAACCCGGTTCTCCCAGATAAGAGAGTTATGGCTGACTCAAGGCCATTCCAGCAGCTGCAAGTGGGGGAGTGGGGAATCCAATCCGGTTCTCCCAGAGAAGAGAGCTATGGCTGACCCAAGGCCATTCCAGCAGCTGCAAGTGGAGGAGTGGGGAATCAAGCCCGGTTCACCCAGATAAGAGTCCACACACTTACCCACTACACCAAACTGACTCTCATGCATGCAAAGCGTAAGCAGTAAGGTTACTACAGGGCATAGTCAACCTCATGGCTTTACAATGCAGTAAACCTTCCTGGCAAGAGGCACTCTTGACAGAAAGGACCACAGAAAGGGCAAAGCATTTCTTTTGCGTGTACTTTTTCTGTAGGCTCTTCTGGGTGAGCTGGGAGAGGGGATTGGAAAACAGCTTCCTTCTCTGGCACACTAACCACAGCTTCCGAGCAATGACTGGCGATGATGCAGTAGCAAAGTATCTGGGAACCAAAGCAAGAAACTGTAATGTGACTGTCCCCCCCCCCCCCCCCCCAAGGATCTAAACATGCTGCTCTGTATCAAATGACAGTTCTGCACGAGGAGAACTTCCAGACCAGTCCCTTTAATACACACTCTCATGTTATCATTTCATCTAATCATTTATGAATTATCTGTATTTTTCTAGGGCTGCCAGGCTCCTGCCAAGGGTGGGGGATCCCCTTGTGTGGAGGGCTCCAGCATGTGGAACTCACTGCCACAGGAGGTGGTGGAGGCTACAAGCATAGCCAGCTTTAAGAGGGGATTGGATAAAAATATGGAGCAGAGGCCCATCAGTGGCTATTAGCCACAGTATGTATATATATATATGTGTGTGTGTGTGTGTGTACATATGTATGTATATGTGTGTATACACACACACATATATTGACCACTGTGTGGCACAGAGTGTTGGACTGGATGGGCCATTGGCCTGATCCAACATGGCTTCTCTTATGTTCTTATGTGACCCAGAGTGTTGGACTGGATGGGCCACTGGCCTGATCCAACATGGCTTCTCTTATGTTCAAGTTCAAGTTTATGTGACATAGTGTTGGACTGGATGGGCCACTGGCCTGATCCAACAGGACTTCTCTTATGTTCTTATGTGACACAGAGTGTTGGACTGGATGGGCCTTTGGCCTGATCCAACATGGCTTCTCTTGTGTTCTTATGTGACACAGAGTGTTGGCCTGGAGGGGCCACTGGCCTGATCCAACATGGCTTCTCTTATGTTCTTATGTGACTCAGAGTGTTGGACTGGATGGGCCATGGGCCTGATCCAACATGGCTTCTCTTATGTTCTTATGGCAGGGCCAAGTGGGGCTTTTACTCAGCAAGACTTCTGATTGGCTCCTGAATATTTGATTGGCTGAGCAGATTTTTAAAGACATTGCTTGGGCCACAACTGCCGCCACATCACAAGTATCTTCACTTTGTGACTGGAGGCCAGCTGCTGCAGCCATTTTGTGCCTGGCTCTGCTTCCCTGCAGCAGCCATTTTGTGGGAGTCATTTTGTGTCCCAGCCGATCACACTGAATCAAAATTCCAAAAGTGCCTACAGGTTGGGAAAGGTTGGGGACTCCTACACGCAATCCCATGCCGTTGGTTCCCAAACTGATTTCATCACATAAATCAACATTTCTGCCAAAGGTCGCTAGGCATTCTTTGATCTGTCATCCTAAAAAAAAACCCCATAGAACAAAGAGTTATTGAGTAGCTGATAACATCAAACTCTAAATCTGGTATGGGGGCACTAACTGTGCAATCCAAAACAGAATTACACCCTTCTAAGTCCTTCGAAGTCAGCAGCCTTAAAATGGTGTAGATTTGCTTAGGATTGTACTGTAAATAATGTAGATTCTATTAATATTCAGTACAGGGGAGTGGGGTGGGCAGAATGCTCTCTTCAACCCTGTATCTTGGTGTCTGCCTTCCTTTCCATTCTTCATCTCCTGTCCTTTTTCTTTTTCTTTTTTCTGGCAAGGAAATTTATTGTAGGAGAGAAAAATGAAATATTAACCAAGAATATTGCAGTGTGCCTTTTTTGTTTCACTTAGAGATGATGAACGATGCCTAGGTAGTACCTGTTGAAGTTTCCAGGCTGATAAATCAACCTTTCCTGCTTGACCTGCGGCTGTCGTCTCACCGTCGCAATTAATGTTGACCGCTTCTTCTTCTTTTTTATATAAAAAAATTGCCGCTTGATTTAAAACAAAGGAAAACATTAATAAATGTATGGAAAAAATTTATCGGGGAAAATGGCAAGTCACTTTTGTGTGCCGAAATCTAATCACAGTTCAGGCAGGTTGTTGTTTCAAAGTGATGCATCTTGGGAGCACCTGCGAGGTAAGAGTCACAAAATGGCGTCACTTAATTTTAATTATTCTCCTCAGTCGGGAGGGGAGGAGTCTGAATAACCATTAGAACTCTTAACGTATCCTCCATGATGTCTCCCTTTGGATGTTTTCTTCCAGCACCTGAGGGACATCCATTATCAGTGAGGCTAAGGAAGGCTTATTAAGAGGATTATTTTTTTTAAAAAAATAGTTAATTTGTTAGAGCCTGGATAGTTCCTTCAATTTTATTATCAAAACCCAATTAATTTTCTGTAACAGCATCAAATTAATTACAAAATATGCTGGAAATAGCAAGGGAAGAGGAGGGGGTCCCTCCTCTCTTTCCACTTCCTTCTCATTATGGGAAAGATGTCAGGCCCTTTGGCAGTAAAGGCCTATTAAAGAACCACACGCTGTATTTTTTCCTTATTTAAAATTCCACCGGTGGTGTCAGGAGGCCTGTGGAAGATGGAGCTTTAGATTCTTCCCCTCATGTGGAGAACAATTTTCGTTTGCCCCCATTTGCTCGTATTTTCTTCATTTGTTTCTTCTCCTTCCTCTCCCGTTCCTCACATGCTGAACAGTTGTCATGACTACAGCTGGCTCTTCGGAAGGTGCATGGAGCGCCCTCAGAGTTGTCAACCTCCATCCTTGCTCTTCCCGAGTTAAAACCCCCCGAAACAACAGGGTTCTGTTGGTAGGAGTGGTATAACATGGCTGACAGAAGATCTATGTCCACAGTCTGTTTCAGTCATCAAAAAATCTCATTAGGTATGTCAAAAGTGCCATGTGATCTCTGATGTCCTATCCCAGGGATCCTCAACCTTTCTGAGTCTGTGGACACACTTAGAATTCTGACACTGTGTGGTGGTCACAGCCATAAAATGGCTGCCGCAGGAGATGGAGCCAGCCCCAAAATGGCTGCCGCAGCTTACCTTCAGTCATACAGTGAAGATCCTTGCTGCAAAATCAACACTTTAAAAAATCTACACCAGGGGTCACTTTGTAGAAAAAGAGGTGCCGGAGCTCATTAGCACAAACCATTGGCATATGCCACACATCCCTGACATCACCAGAAGGTATACTAAATTCTAGCTCAGCATCTACCTTAAAATGCTTCTTGAATTATAATTGCCATAATCAAACCTCACTTCCATCATACTTTTTCAATTACTTTCTCCTATGTGGCCACAGTGGCATGAGGAAGATTGCTGTCTGTCTGCTTTATATGTTTTGGTTATGTCCAGTGCTGGATTAGACTCTGTGGAGGACAGCTACGGCGAACCTGGACAGTATAATAAAAAGTAGAGACATCATCCTGCCAACAAAAGTCCGTATAGTCAAAGCGATGGTATTCTCAGTAGTAATGTATGGCTGTGAGAGCTGGACCATAAGGAAGGCTGAGCGCAGAAGAATAGATGCATTTGAGCTGTAGTGCTGGAGAAGACTCTTGAGAGTCCCTTGGACTGCAAAAAGATCAAATTAGTCAGTCCTAAGGGAAATCAATCCAGACTGTTCCCTGGAAGGTCAAATGCTGAAGCTGAAGCTCAAATACTTTGGCCACCCAATGAGAAGGGAGCACTCCCTGGAGAAGACCCTGATGCTGGGAAAGACAGAAGGCAAAAGAAGAAGAGGACGGCAAAAGATGAGATGGCTGGACAGTGTTACTGATTTGACTAACATGAAATCAGCTCTGACTGTTCCCTGCAAGGTCAGATGCTGAAGCTGAAGCTCAAATACTTTGGCCACCCAATGAGAAGGGGGCACTCCCTGGAGAAGACCCTGATGCTGGGAAAGACAGAAGGCAAAAGAAGAAGGGGACGGCAAAAGATGAGATGGCTGGACAGCGTTACTGATGTGACTAACATGAAATCAACCCTGACTGTTCCCTGGAAGGTCAGATGCTGAAGCTGAAGCTCAAATACTTTGGCCACCCAATGAGAAGGGGGCACTCCCTGGAGAAGACCCTGATGCTGGGAAAGACAGAAGGCAAAAGAAGAAGGGGACGGCAAAAGATGAGATGGCTGGACAGCGTTACTGATGTGACTAACATGAAATCAACCCTGACTGTTCCCTGGAAGGTCAGATGCTGAAGCTGAAGCTGAAATACTTTGGCCACCCAATGAGAAGGGGGCACTCCCTGGAGAAGACCCTGATGCTGGGAAAGACAGAAGGCAAAAGAAGAAGGGGACGGCAAAAGATGAGATGGCTGGACAGCGTTACTGATGTAACAAACATGAATTTTAACCAACATGAATTTGAGCAGACTTCGGAGGATGGTGGAAGACAGGAGGGCCTGCCGTGACTTGGTCCATGGGGTCGGAAAGAATCGGACTCGACTGTGCGGCTGAACTACAACAGCAAAGCCCCCTAGGCAGTCAAAATCTTGGGGACCTCCTTGAGAATTATCTCAGAGCTGGATCGTCTGCAGGCACTTTCCTAACCCTTTGACCAAGCTGTGGGGGAGAGGCCGAGAGAGGCAAACCGAGCAGCTACGCCAGCAGCAGCCACAATGTAAGAGACACCCACTGAGCAACTAGTGGGGAATCCATTGCTTGAGCTGGCGCAGGGAGAAGAGTGGGGGCGGAGCAAATGCCAGTGAGGAATCACTCTTGATGTCTTTATTGAGTATTTGAATTGACAACAGGAATGTGGTTCCGGTTGGCTTGTTGTCAGGGGGTGTGGCCTCATATGTAAATAAATTCCCGCTGGGCTTTTTCTACAAAAAGCCCTATGTGAAACAATGGTGACATCAGGAGGTGTGGTCTAGTAGGCAAATGAGTTCCTGCTGGGCTTTTCCTACCAAAAAAGCCCTGATATAAAGTATAATACAACAATAAAATGATACAGAAATAAATGCATAAGTAGATAGGTACATACGGTTGTTGTTTTTTTCTGAAGTGAAATCAGGGTCACTTTCTTTTTTAAAGTTTCTTTTAAACCATAGAAGAAGGAATGGTTTATCTCAGATACGTGGACATCGCTATTCAAAATCTGCCTTCTGGTAGCAGGGTCTTTTTTTGTAGCAGGAACTCCTTTGCATATTAGGCCACACCCCCTTGATGTAGCCAATCCTCCAAGAGCTTACCGGGCTGTTAGAAGAAGAAGAAGAAGAAGAAGATATTGGATTTATATCCCGCCCTCCACTCCAAAGAGTCTCAGAGCGGTCACAATCTCCTTTACCTTCCTCCCCCACAACAGACACCCTGTGAGGTGGGTGAGGCTGAGAGGGCTCTCACAGCAGCTGCCCTTTCAAGGACAACCCCTGCCAGAGCTATGGCGGACCCAAGGCCATTCCAGCAGGCACAAGTAGAGGAGTGGGGAATCCCACTGTTAGTACAGGGCCTACTGTAAACTCCAGGAGGATTGGCTACATCAGGGTTGTGTGGCCTAATATGCAAAGGAGTTCCTGCTACCAAGGAAAACCCTGCTGATTAGAAAGAGGTAAGCTCAGAGTATTAACCTATGTAGAGACTGAACCGGCAGCTTCTTCCAAGAAAGGAAAATTCAGCTGTGTCTATCAGGAGTAATCGCATGACTTTGCCAAATCCAATATAGAGATAGAAGCTGATTAGGAGGGCAAAGCCAGAGCAGAAGACGCAAGAATCATCCAGACAGAATGTTGCTGTCGCAAAGGATTGCGCTGTCAGAAATTTACTAAGATCCAAGCCAGACAGCAACCTATTCGTAAATTAGATTACAGCAATGTGCTCCACGTGGGGCTGCCCTTGACGACTGTCTGGAACAGGTGTGTCAAACTCATTTGTTATGAGGGCCAGATCTGACATAAATGAGACTTTGTCGGGCTGGACCATGTGAGTCATGATGTAATGCCTGGTAGCGGAGATATACAGTTTATAAAGGACCCAGACAAACACAATAAATTTCTTTTTAGAAAAAAAAACCCTTAAAATAAAACATGCTTAAAGTATTGGCACTCTTGCAATATTGTAGTCAGTATCAAAGCAAGCTCTCTCTCTCTCTCTCTCCCCCACAACTTCCTCCCCAAGAGAGGAGCCGCAGCCAATGGGGAAAATAGAGGCTTTGTTCTGTAGCTTCTGTGCAATTGAGAAATCCTGGCAAAGCAAGCTATAGCACAGAAAAAAGCAAGAGAGAGGAAGAAGGAAGCAACATTACTAGTGGGCCCGATAGGAGCCCTTTGGAGGCCTGATCTGGTGCCCTGGCCACATGTTTGACACCTCTCGTCTAGAAACTAGAGTTGGTAGTTGAGGTCATAGTGTTGACTGGAGTGCTTGTAAGGAGATTCATTTGTCTCCCTCAATCGACGTCTTTCACCAGTAAGTGAAACAGGGTTTTTTTAGTAAGTAAGTAAGTAAAAGTAAAATTTTATTTGTATCCCGCCCTCCCCCGCCGAAGCAGGCTCAGGGCGGCTAACAACATTTAAAGGTAAACAATACAATAAAATCACATTAAAACCAATCAATAGTTAATTAAAACATTTCTAAACTTAACACTATTTAAATCTGGCAGTAAACATTATTGTTTGACGCGATGTCTGTCAGATGATGTAGTGGTGATGGATCCCTAGACCAGACCATTTTGGCGTTTCCTTTATTGTGCACCTGTAATTCAGTCGTTGATAAACGCCTGTTTAAATGGGGTGGTCTTGCAGGCCCTGCGGAACTGATCTAAGTTCCGTAGGGCCCGCACTTCCTCTGGGAGCTGATTCCAAAGGTGTGGGGCCGCGGCGGAAAAGGCCCGAGTGCGGGTGTTTTGAAGTTTAACTTCTTTTGGCCCAGGAATACTCAATCTGTTTTGTACTACTGACCTCAGTGCTTTCTGGGGCTCGTATGGGGAGAGACGGTCCCTCAGGTAGGTAGGTCCTTGGCCATATAGGGCTTTAAAGGTAATGACCAGCACTTTGTACTGGATCTGGTATACAATCGGCAGGAGCACACAGGAATGCAGTTCCGACTGGCCTGGTGTCAGGGTGTGTGGCCTAATATGCAAATGAGTTCCTGCTGGGCTTTTTCCACAAAAAAGTTCTCTGTGGAATAATGGTGGCATCAGGGGGTGTGGCTGTCGGTGCGGGTGTTTGCAGAGTGAGCGGTGTGATGTGTGCAACGGTGAGCCCCAGTACAGAAGTGAGCCAGACACCTGCAGCTAGTGCTAAAACAGTGTATTTACAATATATATACAACGTGCTCACTAGTGCAGAAAGATACATCAACTATAGGACCAAAGTGCTCCGCCAGCATGTGACTCCTCGAAGAGAGACCTGTGCATTGCTAGCACAGTCCATATATAGTTCCATCAGCCAATCCTGGCAGTCCACAGTCATGCTGACTCAGCAGGTCCTTTCCACCTGTCCTCTACCGGCTAGAACCGGCTTGTAGATAAGGTCACTGTGACCTAGCTTGCCAGCTAGATCATCTGCTATCACATTAGAGCTGTCAGACTGTGTAAAGGCAGACTCAAATACTGACAGTGGCCTAATATGCAAATAAGTTCCTGCTGGGCTTTTTCTACAAAAAAAAGGCGTTGAGGTGAAGACTTCAGTTTTGTTTGGCATACTCCCGATAATGGTTACTGGCCATCTCCCTCATTCTGGTGCTATATGCTTATGTGTTTTTGCTGAATTACTTTATAATTTTAACTGTGGGTCCACTTACAATAACGATAGTTAAATTGGTTTCCTGATTAAATGGTGAATACTATTATCTAAATTATAATTATTACTACATAACTAGATAATTTGTATTTTATATATCTTTAAGCTATTACTGTATTATTAAGTCTTATAGAACTATTGGGCTTTCAAATAATTATTGGTGTCATTATAGTGATCAGAATTTCAGGTGCAAAATTTTGGAGGCCAAAAATGTGTTTTCTATTTTAGTGGGCAATTAGATTATTTGATATATTTTATGCTATATTGTTACATTTTTCTTCTGTTTTTATAAATGTTGAAATTGTGATTTTTCATATATTTTATGTGTATATTGCAAAAGCTTTAATGTGATATCGCCTAAAGTTCTTGTAACACTTTAAAAATGTATTTTTTTTCCTGGGCATTTTTCTTTTTTGTATCTTTAATATTTCTGAAAAGTAATATTTTCCTTCCTGTAGCTCTAATATTTCTGAAAAGTAATATTGTTTTTCTGTATCTCTAATATTTCTGAAAAGCAGGGCTTTTTTTGCAGCAGAAACTTCTTTGCATATTAGGCCACACACCCCTGATGTAACCAATCCTCCAAGAGCTTACAGAGCCCTTAATACAGGGCCTACTGTAAGCTCCAGGAAGATTGGCTACATCAGGGGTGTGTGGCCTAATATGCAAAGGAGCTCCTGCTACAAAAAAAAAAAGCCCTGTGCCCAAAGGAGGGAAGGAAGTGCAATTTTATGCCATCGTTAAGTCCTGTTGGTTTCATTGTAAACTGAAATTATTTTCTTTATTGTAACCTGCTTTGCACCACCCTGAGCTCTTCAGGGAAGGCTGATCTTTATTATTATTATTATTACTATTATTATTATGAAGGAGGAGGAGGTGGAGAAGAAGAAGAAGAAGACAACTGGCAGCAGTTATCTAGTGTGTCAGAAAGAGAGCTTTTCCATTACCTCCTACCCGGGGGTCATTTTGTAGAAAAAGAGGTGCCAGAGCTCATTAGTGCAACTCATTTACATAACTCATTTGCATATGCCACACACCCCTGACATCACCAGAAGGTGGACTCAATTATATCAGCTCAACATTTACCTTAACATGCTTCTTGAATTAGAATTGTCATGATAAAACCTTACTCCCATCATACTTTTAAAATTACTTTCTCCTATGTGGCCGCAGTGGCCTGATGAAGATTTCTATCTGTCTGCTTTATATGTTTTGGGTATTTTCACATTTTTTGTGTGGAAAAATATTAGAAAGTTTGTCAGATATTAGAGTTCAGCCAAATTCTCACAGGGGGTTTGGACAGTGGAGACAGAAGCAACTTTGTTTCTTTCTGGGGGGGGAGGGTAAGAAAGAGCACAATAAAATTTAGAGGTTCCAGAGCACCGCTCCTGTGAGCTTCTGCCCCAAATGAAGGCCTGCTCCTACCTGATATTTTACACTGGATATGCCAGGGATTGAACCTGGGACCTAGGGTTGCCAAGTCCCCTTCATCCCCTGGCGGGGGACATTGGTGTGCGCGATGTGCGCGTGTGACAGAATGATGCATGCAGAAGGTCCCAGTAGGGCTGCCAACCCCCCTGCCAAAACTCTATGGTACCTATTGTGCCATAGAGTTCTACCTCCCAAATAGCTAGACTGTCCGGGAAAACCATAGCGTTTTCCCAGAAATGCCTAGAGCAGCCCCGCACGGGCACCACCATTTTGATGACATCACTTCTGGGTGATGTCATTGCACCAGCAACACAGGGGGAGGTTTCCCTCGGCAGCCCAATATGGACCGGCGGGTTGAGAACCTCCCAGCCGGGAGATTCCCCGCCCGGACTGGGGGGGGTTGGCAGCCCTACAGGGACCTTCTGCATGCTAATCAGATGCTTTGTCAGTGAGCCACAGCCCTTCTCCAATACACCTTTACAGGGGTCGTTTTGTAGAAAAATAGGTGGCGAAGCTCGTTAGCATAACTCATTAGCATATGCCACCACCACCCCAGCCAAAAGCAACCCGATGAAAGAAAGGAGAGCCCCTGGCAAGTGAGGCCTGCTTGGGCTGGCGAGAGATCCAGCCAGCCCAAGCAGGCCTCACTCTCCTGGAGCTCTCCTGTGCCCCACCCCAACAGTCAAAAGGCCAGCAAGCCACCTGCCACCCAAAATCACATAAGAAGTGGAGAAAGGGTGGCGTGGGCTTCTCCAGGGGTTAATGAAAGCTGCTGGGGGCGTGACAAAGCCCCCGATGGCTGGCTGACTGCCCGCTCTCCTAATCCAGGGATTGTTATGCAGCTGCACCTACTGTTCAATGGACCAGAAAGGTGGGAGGAGGGGGGCATCAGAAAGGTTCAGGAGCTGTGCTCCTGTAAGCTCCTGCAGAATCTGAGGCCTGTGCCTTTGTGAAGCTGCGTCTCTAACAGAGGGGTGACGTGAAATCCAGGATAGCCACCAAGATATCTTCCTTTCTGAGCAGCTACGATGCAAAGGGTAGGTGCCACATATCGAAGAGACAAAGCATTTGGCAAAAATGGCAACAATTGTGCATGCGAAACGTTATGAAACACGTACGCGGGAGCTACAATCCTCCCCCAAGCAAGGCTTGTCAGCTGCCGAGGCCCCGTTGAGGAAAACATTTCCTTAAAGACTGTGACTTGCGCCGCTCAGAGACAGAGGCGAAGCAAATGCCATAGGGGTGCCGGGGAGATGAGAAGTAAACGAAACAGAAATGTAAGGGAGGAGAAAACTGGAAGAGTCGAGTGAAGTTTTCTGAGGTGGAAGAAGACATGCCCTGGGAAGACATCGAAACCTAGGCCAGAACGTGGGCTTCACCCTGCAGGCACAGACATTGTCTGTTATGTTTTGCCATTCGATTGGTCTTAGTTTAGAGGACAGATCTGAAGACGATGGCAGAAGAAAGCCTTCCCCAATACACAAACATTCTATAGAGGGCAAGTTATAATCTGTATGCTGAACCACACTGAAGTGTATACGTTGGTCCCTGGGAAGGTACTGAAGTCCACGATCATTGGCAGGGCTGGAATTCTAGTAGGAGCCCCTTTGCATATTAGGCCACACCCTCATGACGTAGCCAATCCTCCAAGAGCTTACAAAAGAGAGCCTCGTAAGTTCTTGGAGGTTTGGCTACATCAGGGGTGAGTGCTCTGCAATGAAAGGGGCAAGGTCTAGAGAAGGGGTCCCAAACCTTTTTGAGACTGTGGTAGGGTTGCCAAGTTCCTGAAGGATCTCCTAGTTTAAGTGCCCCCAACCCACTGACACAGAGCATGCTGCTGGGGGGTCCCCACCCCCAAAGGACCCTGTTGTCGCACAACATAGATAGATAGATAATTTTATTTGTATCCCGCCCTCCCCGCCGAGGCAGGCTCAGGGCGGCTAACAACATCATACAAATTTCAATTATACAAAAAGCAAAAAACACAAAATTACATTTAAGCATTAAAATTCTGATTAGGTTTAAAATTAGTTAATTAAGTTAATAAAAGTGCTAATACTGTTCTTTAGGATGGCGGTTATCATTAACAATTTCTTCCTTCGTCAGCGAAAGCTAGTCGGAAGAGGAAGGTCTTGCAGGCCCTGCGGAATTGTTCAAGGTCCCGCAGGGCCCGCATTTCCTCTGGAAGTTGGTTCCATAGGCTCGGGGCTACAGAGGAGAAGGCCCGGTTACGGGTACATTGCAGCTTCACCTCTCTCGGTCCGGGAGTAGTCAACAAGTTTTTTCCGGCTGACCTCAGTGCTCTCTGGGGTTCATATGGGGAGAGACGGTCCCTAAGGTAGACAGGTCCTCGACCATATAGGGCTTTAAAGGTAATGACCAGCACTTTGTAACGAACCCGGTATGTAACTGGCAGCCAGTGCAGCTTGCGCAGTCCAGGCTGTATGTGCTCCCATTTAGGAAGCCCCAGCAACAGTCTAGCCGCCGCATTCTGCACCAGCTGCAGCTTCCGGGTTCGGTACAGAGGCAGCCCCATGTAGAGGGCATTACAGTAATCCAGTCTCGAGGTGACCGTTGCATGAAGTACCGTTGCCAGATCTTGGCGCTCTAGGAAGGGAGCCAACTGCCTTGCCCGCCTTAGATGGAAAAAGGCTGACTTGGCGGTGGCTGCAATCTGGGCCTCCATTGATAATGAAGGCTCCAGTAAAACTCCCAGACTCCTAACCCGGTGCGTCGCTTTCAGCGGCACCCCGTCGAAGACC
Source organism: Heteronotia binoei (assembly GCF_032191835.1). Classification (NCBI taxonomy): domain Eukaryota; kingdom Metazoa; phylum Chordata; class Lepidosauria; order Squamata; family Gekkonidae; genus Heteronotia; species Heteronotia binoei. The sequence continues at coordinate 5,249,800 of NC_083223.1, forward strand.
GGAAGAGGTATTTCCCCTTCCCGAGCGCCCCGACCCAGACAAAGGACTTCTGTCTTCGCTGGATTCAATTTCAGCCCGCTCCTCCTCAACCAAGTTGCCATATCCTGCAAGGCCCGGTCTAAATTCTCAGGGACGCAGTCAGGCCGGCCGTCCATCAGCAGATAGAGTTGGGTGTCATCTGCGTATTGACAAGTCCGTATCCCCTGGCAATCTGGGCAAGAGGGCGCATGTAGATATTGAATAACATTGGTGAGAGAACTGCCCCCTGGGGCACTCCACATGACCTTCTCGATGTTGTCACTTAGATGTGCAGGCATTGCGCCAGGCACATTGCTTTGGGGATGCTCTAGGATTTGTGGTAAAACTCAATAATACCACAGAGTTTTTACTGTGAATCCCAGAGCATTGCACCAGGGGCGCTCTAGGATTCATGATAAAACTCTATGGTGCCATAGAGTTCCACCATGAATCCTAGAGCATCCCGAGTACAATGTGCCTGACGTGATGATGTCACTTCTGGGTCATTGTGCCGCACATGCTTTGCACATGAGAGAGGAGTCCCCTGCCACAGCGGTGGAGGGACTCGCCAACCCTAGCCTGTGGGCACCTTTGGAATGTTGACCTGGAGTCGTGGGGGCAGCCACAAAATGACTGCCTTCCAAGTCGGAGCCAACCACAAAATGTCAAGGAGTGAAGTTATGCAGAACTCCAGTTGGAACTTTGCAGTATTTGGGGCAGAAGCTCTTGTTTCACACTGTGCAGCCGGCAGGTCTTTTAATGGCCAGTCAGAAGCCCTGCTAAGCTGAAGTCCCACCTGTGCCCACTCATTTCCTGAAAACATGTAGCAGGTGCCAGGAAAGGTATTGGTAGGCTCTGCTCATGGGCACCTCATTGGAGGCCTGGGACCCCTGGTTTATACCTTATTTTGTAGTTCTTACCTTTGCATAACAACGCCTTGTAGAAAGGACCATGGATCAGTTTCATTAGCCCACTGAAGCCCTTTACCTCCAAAGCCATGGAGGCTCACCAGAAGTTTTAGATACTCAATGAGGGTGTCAGACGAAGCATACCGTAGTTCGATGAAGCATGGTGTAACTGGAATTACATTGCGCCAATGGAGGTGACAAGCAGTGTTCCCTCTAAGCTGAGTTAGTGTGAGCTAGCTCACGCATTGTTTTTAGCCTCTGGCTCACACATTTTTGTCTTAGCTCATGAAAAATGGCCCTAGAGCAAACTAATTTATGCTGTGGCTCACAACTTGAATGCTAGTAGCTCACGACGTAGAATTTCTGCTCACAAGACTCCACAGTTTAGAGGGAACATTGGTGAGGAGGGGTGGGATTCTAGCAGGAGCTCCTTTGCATACCCCTGATGCAGCCAATCTTCCAAGAGCTTACAAGGCTCTTTTTTGTAAGCTCTTAGAGGACTGGCTACCTCAGGGGTGCGTGGCCTAATATGCAAAGGAGCTCCTGTTAGAATTCCACCCCTGGAGATGACAGCCGTGCAAATGTTTTTAGTAGAAACGATAAGGGTGGACATTTTCTATAAGGCGTGTGGATTCAACCCACTTTGGTCTCACCCCTCTTGAATGTGGAATATGGATCCAGATATGATCCAGATGTGGTTTGTGCATTGATGACCCCTGAAAAACTTACGATGGGAAAAAAGCCATTCCTTTCGTTTGCAAGTGTGACATTTCTGTCTGTCCCAACAGAGCTCTGCACGAGTGGCCCATGGGACTGGATATCGACTGTAATTCTGGGAGATCTCTGGAGGCTGGCAACTGTAAAGGAAGGGAGATCATGTGAACATATATGAAGCTGCCTTTTACTAAATCAAACCCTTTCATTCGTTAAGATCAGTATTGTCTAGGGATGGGCATGGACTGGACCATGGACTTAATTTTTCTGCAGACCAGGGCCCAGTTTGTGATCCATGAGCCCCATCTGAGTCATCCTGGATACCCCGTGACCATCTCAGGAGGTTTGTAAGGTCCACGACAGCTGCAAAAGTCTTTTAAAGGGGGTGTGTTCCCTTTAAATTGGATGTGTTCCCTTTACATTGGATGTGTTCCCTTTAACTTGCTTCTGCCAAGCAGCAAGGCGTGCAAGTGAAGGCTGGAGACTTCGAACACGCGGATGTGGATGAAGCTGCTGCTTGGTTTTGCTTATGCACTGCATGGCTTTGCAAAAGCTGTTTAAAGGGAACGTGTTCCCTTTAAAAGGGAGCGTACTCCCTTTAAATGGCTTTGTAAGTCGTGTGGTGTCACGGACTAAACAGACCATGACTTGGTTTGTTAGACATGGAGGTTGGCGGTCTGTGTGGGTTCATAAACCTTCATGGATTGGCATTTTTCTGAAACTGGTCCCATCCCTAGTATTGTCTACTCAGACTGGCAGCAGTTCTCCAGGGTCTCAGACTGAGATGTTTATGTAACCTACTACCTAGTTCTTCCAACCGAACAGGGACCTCAGTGGGGTACAATGCCATGGAGTCCATTCTCCAAAGGATCCATTTTCTCTAGGAAAACTGACCTTTGTAATCTGGAGATGAGCTGTAATCCCAGGGGATCCCCAGGTCCCACCTGGAGGTGGCATCCCTACCTCCAACCTACAGATATCCAGAGCTTTTCTTTGGTAGCAGGAACTCCTTTGCATATTAGGCCAAACCCCCAGATGTAGCCAATCCTCCAAGAGCTTTCAGTGGGCCCTGTAAGAAGAGCCCTGTAAACTCTTGGAGGATTGGTTACATCAGGAGGTGTGGCCTAATATGCAAATGAGTTCCTGCTACAAAAAAAGCCCTGTGAGATATCACTTCCTCTAAGAAAAAAATGGTTGCTTTGGATAGTGGGCTCCAGCGGCGGAATTCTAGCATGAGCTCTTTTGCATATTAGGCCACACCCCCTGATGTATCCAATCCTCCAAGAGGTTACAAGGCTTTTTTTTGAAAGCTCTTGGAGGATTGGCTACATCGGGGGACTGTGGCCTAATATGTAAAGGAGCTCCTGCTAGAATTCCACCCCTGGTGGAATCTGTGGAATTACACCTTAGTGAAGTTCAGTGTTCCCTCTAAACTGAGTTAGTGTGAGCTAGCTCACAGTTTTTTAGCCTCTGATTCGCACATTTTTGCCTTAGCTGAGGACAAACAGCCCCAGAGAAAACTAATTTATGCAATAGCTCACAACTTCGCCAGTAGCTCATAAAGGAGAATTTTTGCTCACAAAACTCCACAGTTTAGAGGGAATACTGGTGAAGTCCCTCCCCAAACCCCATCCTGACCAGGCTCCACCCCCAAATCTCCAGGATTTCCCCAACCTTGAATTGGCAACTGTAGCCACTGAGCCATGGCCCCTCCCTGGCAACTGAAAGAAAAAGTGCCTGGTTGAAACGACGGGGACGTGTGGTTAATAAGTCATCATTTCGGTTTCTTACCTGAGCAATTCAAAAACGCCCTTCAGGCAAGTTCTATCTATTTCATTTTTTTATCCCAGCCTTCCTTTGAAGAACTCAGGGCAGCCGGCGTTCATTTATTTATAAGTTTATTTGTGGCACCTCTAACCGGCTTTTCTTCACTCTTGGTAAGCTCAAAACGGCTTACAAGGTCAGAATTTTTTAAAAACTCCCGAAACAACCCATTCTGCAAATATTCCAAACCATCTGGCCTCAACTGAGAGCCAGTTTGGTGTAGTGGTAAAGCGTGCGGACTCTTATCTGGGAAAACCGGGTATGACTTCCCACTCCTCCACTTGCAGCTGCTGGCATGGCCTTGGGTCAGCCATAGCTCTGGCAGAGGTTGTCTTTGAAAGGGCAGCTGCTGTAAGAGCTCTCTCAGCCCTACCCACCTCACAAGGTGTCTGTTGTGGGTGGGGGGAGGCAAAGGAGATTGTGACCACTCTGAGATTCGGAGTGGACGGCGGGATATAAATCCAATATCATCATCTTCTTCTTCACTTTTTGGGCAGGAGCTCACAGGAGTGGAGCTCTGGAAGCTCTAAATTTAATTGTGCTCTTTCTTTCTTACCCCCCCCCCCAAAAAAAATGCTAGCTTCTGGGCTTTATTACTCAAACCCCCTGTTAGAATTTTGCTAATCTCTACAATTTGACAAACTTTCTAATATTTTCCCCCCACACCAAAAAATGGGAAAATAACCAAAACATATAAAGCAGACAGATGGAAATCTTCCTCATGCTACTGTGACCACATAGGAAAAAGAGTAATTTAAAAAGTATGATGGGAGTAATGTTTTACGATGACAATCCTAATTCAAGAAGCATTCTGAGGTAAATGCTGAGCTGATATAATTTAGTCCGGTGATGTCAGGGGAGTGTGGCTTCTGCAAAGTAGTTGTGCTAATGAGTTGTGCTAATGAGCTCCGGCACCTCTTTTTTCCCACGAAATGACCCCTGCAAACCGTGTTGCCCAATCTATACAACTCCAACAGAAAGTCTACCTGCCACTGTTTGCTGGATCCCGGCCTACGGTTACCAGCCCCACCCCTCCCGAATTATAACTGATCTCCGGATTACATAGCTAGCTTGTTTAATTTTTTTATTTCTTTAAAATAATTCTTCCACTTCTCCTGAAGAAAACGGCTGCTTCGGAAGGTGGACCGTGTGACATTGTACCCTACTGAGGTCCCTCCCTTCTCTAAACCTCACTCTGGTTTTGGGGGTGGAGCTTGAGGAGGAGGTGGTTTGGGAAGCGGAAGGACTTCAAAGGGGTATACTGTGCCTTTGATCAGCTACAGCTGTACGTCGGAAAAACATGAACTGGCCACAGTGATCCGTGCTCTGATCACATCCAGGCTAGATTGCTGCAATAAGTTTCGCATAGGGCCCGGGGTGGAATTCTATCAGGAGCTCCTTTTCGTATTAGGCCACACACCCTTTGGCAACCCGACTGAAGGGTCTCGTGGCTATAGGCTGCGCACCATCAGGTCTTGGGACTAAGTCGCCAGCTAGAATCTTGGTCTTTCCCAGCCACATGACCTCAGTCTTGGATGGATTCAACTTCGGCCAGCTTCCCCCCCACCCAGGACTGGGTCTGTGTTTTTTGAGGGGGGGGCAAAATTAAAAAATGATGCCCCCTTATAAGAACATAAGAGAAGCCATGTTGGATCAGGCCAATGGCCCATCCAGTCCAACACTCTGTGTCACAAAAGAACATAAGAGAAGCCATGTTGGATCAGGCCAATGACCCATCCAGTCCAACACTGTGTGTCACATAAGAACATAAGAGAAACCATGTTGGATCAGGCCAATGGCCCATCCAGTTCAACACTCTGTGTCACATAAGAACATAAGAGAAGCCCTGTTGGATCAGGCCGATGGCCCATCCAGTCCAACACTCTGTGACACATAAGAGGAGCCATGTTGGATCAGGCCAATGGCCCCTCCAGTCCAACACTCTGTGTCACATAAGAACATAAGAGGAGCCATGTTGGATCAGGCCCATGGCCCATCCAGTCCAACACTCTGTGACACATAAGAGGAGCCATGTTGGATCAGGCCAATGTCCCATCCAGTCCAACACTCTGTGTCAAATAAGGACATAAGAGAACCCATGTTGGATTAGGCCAATGGCCCATCCAGTCCAACGCTCTGTGTCACACAGTGGCCAAAAAACCCAGGTGCCATCAGGAGGTCCATCAGTGGGGCCAGGCCACTAGAAGCCCTCCCACTGTTTCCCCCCTCCAAGCACCAAGAATACAGAGCATCATTGCCCCAGACATAAGAACATAAGAGAAGCCATGTTGGATCAGGTCAATGGCCCATCCAGTCCAACACTCTGTATCACACAGTGGCCAAAAATTTATTTATACACACACACACACACACTGTGGCTAATAGCCACTAATGGACCTTATGGAGCATTCAACTTATGGTTCCATAGAATACAATGGACTCCATACCCAATTTGGTGACCTCTAGGTCGGCGCCCAGGGCAAGCACCCCTCTCTGTCTCCTCTAGATTGGGCCGTGTTCCCCCCACCCTTAACCACTGGAGCTTACACAAGGCCCCGTACTAAGTGTCCTGTAAGCTCTTGGAGGACTAGCTACATCAGGGGTGTGTGGCCTAATATCCAAAGGAGTTCCTGCTACAAAAAATGCCATGCATTTAGCCCTGGTAAGTGCGGTCTTTTAATTTCCTTTTTATGGGATTGGTGTTTCGCCACAGTCGTTTAGCGCCACATTACTGGATTTCAAGCAGATACTATCGGGAGAAATACCAGCTGAATGTAAATCGAGCAGATGTCCCGGTACCTCTCTTGCCTAAACCCCATCTTATCTCCATCGGTTTCGGAGGGAGGTTGGAATTCTTTGGGGTTCTCAATGCTGTGGGGTTTAGGCTGTTTTCAATGTGACGTGTGAGCTTCAGGTATTAGGCCACTGAAGTCATATGCCGCACAATGGATTTTCTATATTTCCATAGGGCAGGAACATTATTGGCTCTCGATTCTTCTCATCTTCTCTTTTCTATTAAAAGTTGCTTTCAAAGTAGGTGGAATTGTCCTTTGGGATGCGCCGGCCGCGGTCCAGATGAAGACAGCAGCCGCTCAGTCGCTGAAGACGGAGGTTTTATGCATTCTTCAGAAGAAACCCGTCGCTCCCGTTCGAGCGCTTTCAATGCAGAGAGAGCTATTTTCGCCCCCTTCCTCCTCTTCTGAACGTCGGATGCAGAGAAATCATGGTTTCTTATATTCATTGCTTGCATATATTTTTTCTTTTTAAAAAAAGTAAAAAAAAATGTTTTGCACTTTTGTCCATGTAAACACAGAATTAGTCTCCCACAAAGTTTAGGTGGTGGCAGTTGCAGAGCAGTTATATTTTTTGCAGATAACAGGATTAGCTTGGATGTGGGTAATAAGTTGGTGAAGCTCCCCGTGGCTATTTCTCAACACTGTGAGAGCACTAATCCTTTATGCTTTGATGTCTTCTAGTTTTCCATCAGGTGCTGCTCGCCACATTTATCCCGGGGCGGTCAGCGCTCTTATAAGATCTCCTAGTGTCCTCATTAGCCGCGCCTATTTACCCAGCCAGCCTGTTGAACCCAATTTATAGTTTTATGTGATTAATTCCCAAAGTACAGTAAACCCTGGCTTTGAGGCTCTGTACTTTCCCCGGCTACGTCTCGCATAAAGGAAGCGTTGGCTAGCGCTCTTTTGTTATACGGCTGCACCACCTATATATTTCGCTCCCAACGACCCGCCGAAAATCATTATGTGCACCTCCTTTCAAACATATAGCCTATAAAGAAAACGTTACACAGCAGATTGTAAAGAAGGTTTCCAGGTTTGGGTATTTTTTTAAAAATTGTTTCTTGTTTTCCATATTGAAATTATTGGCATTCTTAGGAAAGCCATACAAACTCAAAAAAATCACAGGGTACGGGCGGGGGGGGGGGAGAGCATTCTATATTCACAGGCACTTTTTGAATATGTCTGTTTCGTAGATAGAAATTTTGGGAGGTTTTTTTTTTTTTTTTTTGCTGCGGTTGCTCAATTTAGTAGCTCACATCTGTCATTCTCCTGTACGCCCTGATGATACGCAGTTAAAATAAGACGTCCTATTACTGTGTGCAACAGCGGCTATTGTATACGACGGCTGGGATGCTAAAATTATTATTTTCACTTATTTGACAAAATGCATACCCCACTTTCCTCCCTTGTAAGCACCACCAAGGAGGTTAACAAATCCAGAACGTTATGAGCTATAAAATGGCATCTTAAAAACAAAGAATGCATCACTGAAACAATTAAAACCGGAGCTAAAATTGACCCAAATTTTTTTACAAATCAACCATTAAAACATTGGCTAGGAAGGAGGACATAATGACAAATGTATTGTCACTTGGTCTTGATATGTAGCTGGAATATATTCCTTAATCTTTTACACATTTGAGCATGTATTGCTTATTTCTTTATATGTTCTAAGTGTTTCTTTACAATGTTCTACTGGTAATCTAATAAACTGAATTCGGAAAGGAACATTGGTTTCTCTCCCCCCCCCCCCAGCAGGGGTCATTTCGTAGAAAAAGAGATCCTGGAGCTCATTAGCATGACTCATTTGCATATGCTACACGCCCTTGACATCACCGCAAGGTGGACTCAATTATATCAGCTCAGCATCTACCATCCAATGCTTCTTGTATTAGAATGTTCATCCTAAAACCTTACTCCCATCATACTTTTGAAATTGCTTTCTCCTCTGTGGCCACAGTGGCATGAGAAATATTTCTGCTGTCTTTCTGCTTTAGATATTTTGGTAATTTCCCCATTTTTATGGGAGGAAAAAATATTTTAAAAGTTTGTCAAATCTTAAAGTGCAGCAAAATTCTCACAGAGGGTTTGAACAGTGGCGCCCAGAAGCAAGTATGGGCAGGTGGGGTGAGAAAGAAAGCACGATAAAATTCCGGAGCTCCACTCCTGTGAGTTCCTGCCCAAAATGAGGCCTACCCTCTAGCAAGGGCTCTTGGGGTTCTACACTTCCTGGCCCCTTAGTGTTTTCCTCAACAAAACGACAGAGGAAATGTCAGGGGTGGAATTCTAGCAGGAGCTCCTTTGCATATTAGGCCACACACCCCTGATGTAACCATCTGAAGCTTACAGGAGGCCCTGTACTAAGAGGAGAAGAAGACGAAGACTGTAGATTTATACCCCACCCTTCTCTCTGAATCAGAGTGTCAGAGCAGCTTACAATATCCTTTATCTTCTTCCCCCAGAACAGGCACCCTGTTAGGTGGATGGGGCTGAGAGAGCTTTCCCAGAAGCTGCCCTTTCAAGGACAGCTTTGCAAGCCCTGTAAGCTCTTGGAGGATTGGCTACATCAGGGAGGTGTGGCCTAATATTTATTTATTTATTTATTAGACTTACCTCCCGCCCTCCCAGACAAAGTAGGCTCAGGGCGGGAGATAAAGCCAGTGAAAACAGATACAGACAGAATGCATTTAAAACGTTAGGGTATTATTATTTATTATTATTTATTTATTACGTTCGACTTATATCCCGCCCTCTCCGCAAGCGGGCTCAGGGCGGCTCACAACATCATGTCAATACAGTTGAACCAATAAAACATATAAAACCATAATTGACATATTTCACTTTTTAAAAACATATTACAATTTTTAAAACCATTCTATAGTGCTGCATCCATACATTATAGGCGGCATTGAATTTCCGAACAGAGATCACCAGCATTCTACGTGATGTCCGGTGGCAGCCGTCTTTCCGTCAGGCATCGAAGGCCTGCTTGAACAATTCGGTCTTACAGGCCCTGCAGAACACAGACAGATCCCGCAGGGCCCTTATGGCTTCCGGAAGGGTATTCCGAAGCTCTGGTGCTGCCACCGAAAAAGCCCTAGATCTTGTCACACATAACCTGGCTTCTTTTGGTCTGGGGGCGGACAGTAAGTTTTTTGCCCCTGAACGCAGTGCTCTCTGGGGAATATATGGAGAAAGGCGGTCCCGTAGATAAGCAGGTCCCTGACCATAAAGGGCTTTAAAGGTCAATACCAACACTTTGAAGCGAACTCGGAACACAACAGGTAGCCAGTGCAGCTCTTTCAGCACTGGCTGAATGTGCTCCCATCGTGGCAGCCTCATTAACAGCCGTGCCGCAGCATTCTGCACTAGCTGTAGTCTCCGGGTTAGCGTCAAGGGTAGCCCCATGTAGAGAGCATTACGGTGATCTATTCTTGAGGTGATCGTGCTATTACAGGTGCTATAACCATCTTGCAATGGTAGCATATTTAACGATGCTGGATAGCTGCCTATCCCTTCTGTAATCTAATTTCATCGTCAGCTGTGAAGCCCAGACTGGCCTGGAGAAAATTATTGCCTGACCCCAATCAGAAGTCTAGGGCCACCACAAAGACCAACAACAGGGATCCCTGCATGAATTTCCCTAAGTGAGTGCACACCCCTCAGATACGTGAAGGGGAGATCACTCCACGTAAAGGAGTTCTTGCTACACACACAAATACGCTACACACACACGCTCCATAAGACGCACCTGAGCATAAGACGCACCTAGTTTTTAGAGCTGTTTGTGTGAATTTAGAGGCATTTGTGTGAATTTTTTGCAGTATTCGCTCCTTAAGACGCACACACTTTTCCCTCCACTTTTTTTGGGGGGAAAAGTGAGTCTTATGGTGCAAAAAATACTGTAAATAAATAAAAGCCCTGGCTAAATGTGTATTTCCTTTCATCTGTTGCGTGCTGGACTCTTTCTTACTTCTAAGCAGGGGTGGAATTCTAGCAGGAGCTCCTTTGCATATTAGGCCAGACACCCCTGATGTAGCCAAACCTCCAAGAGCTGACAAGGCTCTTTTTTGTAGGCTCTTAAAGGATTGGCGCTTGGTGCTTGGTGGGGAACAGTGGGACGGCTTCTAGTGTCCTGGACCCACTGATGAACCTCCTGATGACACCTGCTTTTTTTTTTTTGGCCACTGTGTGACAGACTGTTGGACTGGATGAGCCATTGGCCTGATCCAACATGACTTCTCTTGTGTTCTCTTATGTTTTTAAGGACCGCCCCCCTCCCCTGGCATTGTCTGCCTAAGACAAAGAGGAGGAGGAGGAGGAAATTGGATGTATACCCCATCCTTCCCTCAGAGTCTCAGAGCAGCTTACAATCACCTTCCCTTAAACTCAGGCTGATTTTTATTGCGGAACCATAGCCTTTCGCTTCACTACAGAATGTTTTCTATTTTTTGGCTTTGTTGTTGATCTGTTAGTGCAAATTTTGGAGACTTCAGGGATGTTTAGCTTGGGGGTTTGACTGTGTTGTTTTATCTTCAGCCCTCGACGTGACAGAATTTTGCATTTCCCACAAGTTTGTCTTGTCTAAAAGCCCACGGAGCTGCAGAGGTGCCCCTGTTAATAATTGGGGGGAAACTCCAAGGGATCACTAATGCAAACCTCAAAATCACAACACACCAGGATAAAAATGCACTAATTATTTGCTCCTCGGAAGGTTCAACGAGCGCCAAACAGATGTAAGACGTTTATAGGAATTGCTCAAATGAGAGTGCGCAAAAATATTAGCAGTAAGAAAAGATCAACAATAGTTGGGAATATTTCCAGGAGTGCGAATGGGAAGCTGAATGTGATCCCATTGTGACAATCTTCACCAGATGAACCTTGGTTCATGATGGAATTAGGGAACGTAAGAACATAGGGTTGCCAAGTCCAATTCAAGAAATATCTGGGGACTTTGGGGGTGGAGCTAGGAGACTTTGGGGGGTGGAGCCAGGAGACATTGGGGTGGAGCCAGGTGCAAGAGTGTGACAAGCATAATTGAACTCCAAAGGGAGTTCTGGCCATCACATTTAAAAGGACCGCGCAGCTTTTAAATGCCTTCCTTCCATAGGAAATAATGAAGGATAGAGGCACCTTCTTTGGGGGCTTATGGAATTGAACCCCTTGGTCCAATCTTTTTGAAACTTGGGGAGTATTTTGGGAAGAGGCACTGGATGGTATGCTGACAATTTGGTGCATCTACTTAAAATAACAGCCCCCCCCCCAGAGCCCCAGATACCTGCAGATCAATTCTCTATTATTTCCTATGGGGATAATAGAGTTCCCAGCACACATTTCCCTCCTTCCCCCTGCTTTCTGATGACCCTGAAGTGGAGGGAGGACCTCCAAGTCAGGGGATCCCCTGCCGCCACCTGGGGATTGGTAACCTTATAAGAACATAAGAGAAGCCATGTTGGATTAGGCCAATGGCCCATCCAGTCCAACACTCTGTGCAACATAACAACATAAGAGGAGCCATGTTGGATCAGGCCAATGGCCCACCCAGTCCAACACTTTGTGACACATAAGAACATAAGAGAAGTCGTGTTGGATCAGGCCAATGGCCCACCCAGTCCAACACTTTGTGTCACATAAGAACATAAGAGAAGCCCTGTTGGATCAGGCCAATGGCCCATCCAGTCCAACACTCTATGTCACATAAGAACATAAGAGAAGTCGTTTTGGATCAGGCCAATGGCCCATCCAGTCCAACACTGTGTCACATAAGAACATAAGAGAAGCCATGTTAGATCAGGCCAATGGCCCATCCAGTCCAACATTCTGTGTCACATAAGAACATAAGAGAAGTCGTTTTGGATCGGGCCAATGGCCCATTCAGTCCAACACTCTGTGTCACATAAGAACATAAGAGAAAGGGTCCTTGAAAGAGTAGTTTCTATGAGAGCCCTCTCAGCCCCACCCACCTCTCAGGGTGTCTGTTGCGGGGGGAGAAGATATAGGAGATTGTAAGCTGCTCTGAGTCTCTGATTCAGAGAGAAGGGCGGGATATAAATCTGCAGTCTTCAGTCTTCTTCTGGATGAAACATTTGCATTGCAGGGTGGTCTCTGTGGCATCACACTGAGCTCCCTCCATACCACCTCTAAAACTCCAGGAGTTTCCCAAACTGGACTTGGCAACTGTAATTCTATCCCATATTAGCAACACTGGTATTGTCAGAAGTTCTAGTGAGATGTTTAGTGCCATGTATCAGTTGGCAAGATTTTTGACTGCAATTCTAAAAGACATCATTTTTTGAATGGACAATATGAAGGTACCTGGACATTTCTCCTGCACCTGTTGATCAGTTGAATGGCAGAACCACTCTTCAGTTTATTTTTTTTATTTATTTTAACATTGTTCTAGGGCAGGGGTGGCCAAACTTGTTTAATGGAAGAGCCACACTGAATAAATGTCAGATGTTTGAGAGCCGCAAGGCATGAATATCAAGGGAAGGAAGGAAGGAAGGAAGGAAGGAAGGAAGGAAGGAAGGAAGGAAGGAAGGAAGGAAGGAAGGAAGGAAGGAAGGAAGGAAGGAAGGAAGGAAAAGCAACTTAATATGTGTTGTCCAAGCTACTGGCTGGCTTGCTTTGAGATGTGTTTTAAAGAGAGAAATGCCTTCTCCAAGCCAACTGATGGGGTGGTGGGGGCTTCAAGAGTCACACAATGTGTGTGAAAGAGGGACATGTGGCTCCCGAGCCGTAGTTTGGCCACCCCTGTTCTAGGCCATGTTTTCTCCATAAAATGTTATCTCACGGTGGTGTATAATAAATCAACAACATACATGCATACATAGTTACATACACATAGATAGTTAGAGAGAGGAGAAGGAGGAGGAGGAGAAGAAGAAGAGAAGAAGAAAAAAAGAAGAAATAGTTGGATTTATACCCCACTTTTCACTCAGTAAGGAGCCCCGTGGTGCAGAAAGCTGCAGTACTGCAGTCCTAAGCTCTGCTCATGACCTGAGTTCGATCCCCAGTGGAAGCTGGGTTCAGGTAGCCAGCTCAAGGTTGACTCAGCCTTCCATCCTTCCGAGGTCGGTAAAATGAGTCCCCAGCTTGCTAGGGGGAAAGTGTAGATGACTGGGGAAGGCAATGGCAAACCACCTTGTAAAAAGTCTGCCGTGCAAACGTTGTGAAAGCAATATCACCCTAGAGTCGGAAACGACTGGCGCTTGCACAGGAGACCTTTCCTTTCCTTTTGCTCAGTGTCTCAGAATGGCTTTCAGCCTCCTTCCCTTCCTTTCCCCACAACAGGCACCCTATAAGGTAGGTGGGGCTGAGAGAGCTCTGAGAGAACTCAAGGTCACCCAGCTGGCTGCATGTGGAAGAATGGGGAATCAAAGCCATTTCTCTAGATTACAGTTCGCTGCTCTTAACCACTACACCAAACTGGTGTGTGTGTGAGAGAGAGAGATTCACAGGCACCTTCATGACATTACTGGTGACACAGTGGTGTCAGATCTGGGGCAACCTGGAAGTGATGTCATTGTGTTGTCTACTAGCATCAGCCATACATGATGATGTCACTTCCAGGGCAACCCGGAAGTGACATCATCACATATGGTTGGTGCAAGTTGCCCATACAAACCACAGTGACCTCATAACCAGCCACCTCATGACCTCAAAGACGGAAACCTGGCCTTCCTGTTGGTAGCCCATTCCAGAGCATCAGGGCGGCTTCTGAAAAAGCATCTCAGCATCTTAAACGGGAAGGGAGAGAGAGAAGAAGTTGGGAAGGAGAGCACCAAATTATCAAAGGGCATAAAATTGGCTTGCCTCTTTAGCTTGGCAAACAGCTTGAAGAGGAAGTTCAAAGACTGGCAAATGCAATCCTGTCCCAGATTGTGCGGAGAGTGTCTAGAATTCTTGCCTAGAACGAGAGCCAAAGTGAACCAGATCTGGAAAAGTCAGCCCCAACTTTGGCTCTCTTGAAAAAGGCGTCAGCCTGTCTGCCCCTCCCAGAATTCCCCTGTTCTGCTTCAACCTGCCAGCGTGACTTTCCAGCGGGCCTTCTTCATTTGGGCCAGTTCCTATTAACCGCCGCATATGCATATTAACTTTATGCATCAACCGAGCTTCATTAAAGTTAATCTCTCTCTTTTCTCTTTTGCATTAGGATAAAAGGGGGAAAGGAGTGATTAACATGACAACTTCACAGGCTTTTGAAGGATCGTATCGCAACGCAACGCCAAAAGCTACTTCTTTTCCCCAAGGGCAAAGCACCCATTGGCTCCCTGTAAATTATAGGCAGACCACAAAGACACAAAAGCTACAAACCCCCGGGGAAGAACTGCCTTTCCCAAAAGCACCTCTTCTTTCCATCTGCAGTAACTATAGGACTAAGTTCCGTTGCTTTGTTCCCTGATTGTTATATACACATACATACAAAATGTCATAGTTGTGTGACTGCAGAGGTGACCCTAGAAGTTCGGTTACAGTTTTAGCAACCTGTGTTTCTCAGCACTTCTGATGTCTAAAAACACTTCTAGGACAGGAGTTCTCGTGATGTAAGAACGTCTCAAAACCTTCTGTGCTGTTCTTCTTAGAGCATTAGAATCCATAGAGTTGCAAGAGGCCATACAGACCACCTAGTCCAAGCCCCTACTCCATGCAGGATCAGCCTAAACCAGGGGTGGGGAACCTCATCCCGAGGGCTGTATACGACCCTCGAGGTCACTTGGTGTGGCTTTCGGGGATTGTTGGACTGAACCGAGCCATGTGGCAGCCTCCCCGAGGCCTGGCTGGCCAGTGAGGATCGTGGGGCCCAGCTGCGCTGTGCAGCAGCTTCCCCAGGGCCAGGCAGGGATCACAGGGCCCAGATGTACTGTGCGGCAGCCTCCCTGGGGCCTGGCTGGCCGGCCAGAATTGCTGCAGGGCCTGGAAAAGTTATTGTCACCGTTCATTTTGCACTTGATTAACCCAGAGGGTGTGGCCTAATATGCTAATGGGGGTGTGACCTAATATGCTAATATTAGGGGATGTGGTCTAATATGCTACTGAGTTCCTGCTGGGCTTTTTCTACAAAAAAGCCCTGGACCTATGCATTTGCCTATGGCAGCAAGCTATGTGTGTGCGTGTGCCAGATTAGGCTCTCCCCACATGACTTCAGATAGAAAAACAGTTATTTGCATTAGTTTTGCTGGCCTGAATCATTCTCCCTCGGCGGAGCACTGTTTTTTAAGCTGATAATTTTTCATGGCCCGCGAATGATGTTATAAATATCCATATGGCCCTTGGCAGAAAAAAGGTTCCCCACCCTTGGCCTAAAGCATCTCCGACAAATAACCATCCAGCGG